>NC_056438.1:17424759-17634759 GCF_018296145.1 Oncorhynchus tshawytscha | reverse complement strand
ATGGTGTTTGTTCTTCACTGGTTGCCCTTTTCTTGTAGCAACAGGTCACATCTTGCTGCTGTGATGGCACACTGTGGAATTTCACCCAATAGATATGGGAGTTTATCAAAATTGGATTTGTTTTCGAATTCTTTGTGGGTCTGTGTAATCTGAGGGAAATATGTGTCTCTAATATGGTCATACATTTGGCAGGAGGTTAGGAAGTGCAGCTCAGTTTCCACATCATTTTGTTTGTGGGCAGTGTGCACGTAGCATGTCTTCTCTTCAGAGCCTTGTCTGCCTTCAATTTCTCAATAGCAAGGTTATGCTCACTGAGTCTGTATATAGTCAAAGATTTCCTTAGTTTTGGGTAATTCACAGTGGACAGGTATTCTGCCACTGTGCATTCTCTGTTTAGGGCCAAATAGTCTGCTCTGTTTTTTTGTAAATTCCGCGTCAAGTTGTTGTTTTCTCATGATTTGGTTTGGTCTAATTGTGCTGCTGTCCTGGGGCTCTGTGGGTTCTGTTTGTGTTTGTGAACAGAGCCCCAGGACCAGCTTGCTTAGGGGGCTTTTCTCCAGGTTCATTTCTCTGTAGGTGATGAATTTGTTATGGAAGGTTGTCAGGATTTTGATAATTAGCGGATATCGGCCTGATTCTGCTCTGCATGCATTATTTGGTGTTTTACGTTGTACACAGCGGATGTATGTATATATTTTTTTGGATGCTCTACTCTGAGCTTTTAGATAGGACCAAACCTAAGACCTGGCAGGAGAAGAGAGGACAGAGAAGACAGAGCTTGGTGAGTGGGTTTAAATAGCCATGAAGAAAGCCGCCTGTAGCCCAAGCCAAGCGAGCTACCTAATTCAGAGTTGCCCCTTGGTGGTGGCAAAGGTAGGTGGGGGGGAGAGAGATAGGGGAGATGAGCCCCTACCTCATGGTCCATCAGCTTTAAAACATCCTGTACTCCCATGAGACCTGACCTTTCTCGCCAGAGATCTCCCATCTTTCCATCCACTATACTCACATCTATCCCTTCCACCAATGCTTTCAGAACAATTAACTCTCCAATGCCCAAACCTAGGGCTTTCAGAACAATTAACTCTCCAATGCCCAAACCTAGGGCTTTCAAAACAATTAACTCTCCAATGCCCAAACCGAAGGGCTTTCAAAACAATTAACTCTCCAATGCCCAAACCTAGGGCTTTCAGAACAATTAACTCTCCAATGCCCAAAACTAGGGCTTTCAAAACAATTAACTCTCCAATGCCCAAACCTAGGGCTTTCAGAACAATTAACTCTCCAATGCCCAAATCTAGGGCTTTCAAAACAATTAACTCTCCAATGCCCAAACCTAGGGCTTTCAGAACAATTAACTCTCCAATGCCCAAACCTAAGGGCTTTCAAAACAATTAACTCTCCAATGCCCAAACCTAGGGCTTTCAGAACAATTAACTCTCCAATGCCCAAACCTAGGGCTTTCAAAACAATTAACTCTCCAATGCCCAAATCTAGGGCTTTCAAAACAATTAACTCTCCAATGCCCAAATCTAGGGCTTTCAGAACAATTAACTCTCCAATGCCCAAACCTAGGGCTTTCAAAACAATATATAATCAATAGCTTGCCTTTTTTTTTTTTTTGGGGGGGTATTAGAATACTACCTCGTCACAACTTCCACACTCCAAAGGCTTTCAAAAGCATATATTTAATCAATTGCTGAGAAAGTGTTTGCATTTTTAAAATGTTTATAGATGTTGTTAGTTAAAAAATCAAATATATCGACCATGGCTAAAATGTACTTTAATTCGCCATTCCGAAAGGCTCATCAAAATCTGGCATCTGTTCTTCGTCGTTGAGCATCCGACAGACTAAGTAGGCTTTATTATCTTTACTGTCTATCGTGTTGTACAGTAAGCTACTAGCTATTTCTTTGGAAAGCTACATGGTTTTGAATAATGCATGTGGTGAACACGGTGAAAGGTATGCTAATTGTGTTGGAATATAAGCTATTAAAACCACTTGAATATTAATGGGAACGTTGAAGCAGCATCACTGTCCACGTCCCAAATGGCATCCTATTCCCTTGTCCCCTGTTGGCTCTGTTCAAAAGTAGTGCACTACATAGGGAATAGGGTGCCAATTGGAACACAGACAATGTTTCTTCTCTTGGGTCGAGTGGAGGAAAAACTCCATTGTTCCAAAAGCCATTATTCAAATTCAGTTTTTTTGTGTGCATTTTCTTTAATAGAAATCAACCAAACCATTAACTCCTGTGTTAACAAAGCCATAAAATACATCCCAAATGGCACCTTATTCCCTACATAGTTTCACTACCTCCCAAATCGCTCAGGTCAAAAGTTATTCACTATAAAGGAAACCATTTAGGACACAAACATAGATAGATATTTTTTTACTACAGCACCACTTGTGGATGGTAGGTAGGCTAGTGAGTGTTCATTGGGTGCACTGTTCTGATCTAGTCTATGTAAATGAAGCTTTACAATCACACGAGCTCTAAAAAAGGTGAAAGGTCATTGTGGACCAATCTAAGCTCAGTCCACCTGGACCCAGTAAGAGGTTGCCTCAAAGTGGCTCCAACTATTTCTATTCGGGCATCCCAAATGGCACCCCAATTCCCTGGGCTCTGGTCAACAGTACTGCACTAAATAGGGAATAGGGAGCTATTTGGAGAGCCATTTGGGAAGCAGACTATGGTTCCATCAGCCACCATTGTTCCCACCACACCAGGGATACAGGTACAAGTAGGTCTATGCTGATGTGAGTAAAGATGATCTTTGTCTCCCTGCATTAACATCATGGTGGTGTCCCAAATGGCACCCTATTCCTCATATAGAGCATAGGGCTCTGGTCAAAAGTAGTGCACTGTAAAGGGATGTGGGTGCTATTTGGGTATGCAAGCCATGAGAGTAAGCCTGAATGGATAGAAGGCAGGGAGAAAGCGATATGATATAGTGCAATGGGATTCTATCGCATAACATGAGTCACTATAAGAGGTTATCAAAAAAAAAACGCATTTTGGTGCAAAACGATAGTAGCCCATGCTATGGTTCTAATGTTTTTCTGAATACAGTCAAAGCTAATGTGTAGCTGAAAAGCTCCAAGGTAGTATTGCCATAGTTCTGAATAATAAATACCGTACAGTATATGTTAAGTAAACAGCTGTAATGTAGGCCTATATCTAAGACTTTCATTGTGGTATCGCCATTGATCATTCATGTTGGGATGTGCCAGTGACAGATACGTGAAGTGATGGAAAATTAGAAATAACCTGGGCCCGGTTTCCCCAAAGCATCTTAAGGCTAATTCATCGTTAGAGGTTTCCCCAAAGCATCTTAAGGCTAATTCATCGTTAGAGGTTTCCCCAAAGCATCTTAAGGCTCATTCATCGTTAGAGGTTTCCCCAAAGCATCTTAAGGCTAATTCATCGTTAGAGGTTTCCCCAAAGCATCTTAAGGCTCATTCATCGTTAGAGGTTTCCCCAAAGCATCTTAAGGCTCATTCATCGTTAGAGGTTTCCCCAAAGCATCTTAAGGCTAATTCATCGTTAGAGGTTTCCCAAAAGCATATTTACATCTAAGTTAATCGTTAGAACCATATGATCCAGTTCTATCAGTGAATTAACCTCCAGATACCTTTGGGAAACCGGGCCCTGCTGTGCCACTGTTTGCGCTGCTGCTACTTGGACGCATTCAAACTGTAGAAAGGCACTTTATTGTAACCTGACTCTTTATCATCAGAGAAGGTGATAGATAATTACATATAGAAATGAGGGTTAGAGACCGCTGGTGACAGCGATTCTAGCTATGCTAAGCTAGCATCAGCGATACTTCTTTTTTTTTCGACCAAGGCGGTGAACTATGAGTGGGTGACTTGGCTATCCCACATTGTTGCAGTGGTGAGTGGACTTTAAGTAAATGATTCAAAGTGGACATTTCGACCTACACAAGCATTGTTTTCACCACACATTCAATATTTGCAAGTTTAGTGAGCAATTACAGTGTAGGCCTGTATTAGCCACTACATACATTTCAATTGGAAATTGAAAGAGTGGGAAGACGAGGACAAGCCATGTATCTTTTTTAAAATCTTCAATAAGTGGTTGATTTAAAACAAAACATTTATCTGAAAGATGGTTGCCCCCTGCAGTGATGTTCAAACACAAATGGAATTCTTTGAAAGAGCATTTCCCGCGTCCACTCCTTGCGCCATGACAGACAGCTGGCATTGTACGATGATTGGTTACAGAAATGTCAACATTCGCAGCAATGACGAGTCGACCACTCCACAATTACCGCTGATTGTGCGTGAGTGTTTTGGCTCTCCTAGCGGTCTGTGAGCTAGAAAAGCAGTTTGTTTCCATATCTTTTACTTTGGCATAAAAGCTTGATGCTTTTAAAAGCCATATAGACTAGAACCTCCTCATGTAGCCTCATAATTTACCTGTCAATGGCAGAGCTGTCTTCAGTGAGAGGGCGATTCCCTGCAGTGATAATTGCGGCGGAAGGGTTGGCTCCCCTGCCCTCCTCATGACAAAATATTAGTCAACATTCTTTATAGAGAGCAATTGAAATTCTATGAAAGCCTGTCTAACGCTCTCCCCGACCAATATGTAGCTTTTATTTCTGTGGAAACATGTTAAATTCTCTGGTAGGCCTATCAAATAAAGATCGATGTAGCTCACAAGTTATAGGCCTATCAATCCTGTCTGTAAATACGGCAACAGTGCCTTGTTTGCTTCAACACCAACAAAGCACAGTAGAATAACATCTCAAAAGATTCACTGCAGCAATTCAGTAATATTTAATAATTCACATCTTATGATTGTACAGTTTCTTATATTTTTCTAAATGCTTTAAAAAAAACATTGGATATCTGTGCCTGTACTCACAAAGCAGCTCAGTGTATGAGTGCTGATCTAGAATCAGTTTAACCTTTTCGATCATAATGAACAAGATGTCATGGAGAGGGGGAACCCGATCCTTGATCAGCACTCCACCTTTGATGCACTTTGTGCATAGGGCCCTCTATGCCCATGTATGCTACTTTATATTTAACCCCGTATACTACCTTATATGTGTCCATGTCATATATTTCTACACCTGTACTGGTGCTGGACACATTTCAACACTCATGAAATGTACTAGGCCCAGTTTCCCAAAGGCTTCTAAAATGGTTCTAAAATGAACTTAGCCTCAAGATCCTTTTTGGGAAACTGGGCCCAGGTCTGTCATCTACAGAAAGTGACACAAGATCTCCATCTTGTGGTAAAACTATAAGTGGTCATTTGGGTAATTCTGCATAAAACTGGAACAAAAATAATGTGGATCTTGATTTATGTATTATTATTATTTTTTATATGAGCAAGATTGTTTGTTAGCCTACATATTTGACATTTGTATGTAAAAGGATTGTTGCGGAATTAATAATTACATTTGGAATATTTGTGACATTTGTGAACGACCCACATGAAAAATCTGTGTTTCCTTTCCTTCTGTTGTTTGGCTCTGTATTTGGTAACTGTAACATATCTGTTTATCAGTGAATTCTTTTTAAAAATCTAATAAAAAAATAAAATAAGAAACACATTCAATACAACTCATCCCACCATTGATCTCTTCACAAAGGTTTCTTTCCAAACAGCTTGTGAAGATTTTCTCTCATCCCAGTCCACCCTCTCATCCAAACTGAGGATCAGTCTCCGTTGTATTGATAGTCACTGGTTCTCTATCTTCTCCAGTAGCTCTGCTGTTTGGGACTTGGTCTTCCTGCTGGCCAGAACATAGTACTATATATATACCCCCAAGTTGTCCCAGGAGCCACTGGAGGTCCCTGACTTTTTTTTAACCAGGCAAGTCAGTTAAGAACAAATTCTTATTTACAACGACGACCTATGATTGGGGATTCAATCTAGCAACATTTCAGTTACTGTCCCAACGCTCTAATCACTAGGCTACCTGCCGCTTGGAGGTAACTTCTTAATGTCTTAAATGTCCTTATAATTCTCCTCCTCTTCCTAAATTGTTAAAATCACACAATACACACCAGATGATGTAATCAAAAACACTTGTCTTTCTCAATTTTCTTTTACTACAAAACATAGACACGAGCCATTATAACATATGATGTTGGGGTAGTGCAGGAGATGATGAATATAAAGTTGAAGATTTCTTTGTTTCCCTTTAAGATGGGTTATGTAAATGCTTGTATACAGACCTTTATTTTGTTGTGAAGCTGTCTATCTTGATGATTAATCAACTATATTGCATACATTTACTGTAAATATATTTTCTATTTGCAGTTATAGGAAGTATAGAGGAGGGACCGCTACCACACTGCCCTGTGGTAGCAAGGGTGGCTCCTCCATTTTGGGTAAATTGTGCCCTCTACTGGGCTTCAATACCAGAATCCTTATGACATTACTGTAGCGTTATTTGTACTTAAATGAACATGCACTATATGTAGATAATTTAAAAAATATATATTAGGACATTCTATCAGTAATCAAATAATAGTATGTGTTAACTTGCACCCTAAGAACACAGACAGTGTTGACAATGACTGGTGCCCTACAACATCAACAGAGAGAGATGTAGAGGGGAGGCAGGCGTTGGATGACTACTCCCTTTCCACAAATCAGCAAGTGGCAAACGTAAGGTAGACACGATCAGATAACTTCTACTTCTTTAAAGTTTTATGGCCACCACCTACTGTACTGGGTCGTCTTCTTTTATATTATGGCAGTCCATAAAGAAATGCCACAGTTGTAGCCGCCAACCACTGCCCTGGCTGTATATCTGCCCAAATACTGTAATTAACCAAATAAAACTTAACAAAATAAACAAAAACAAAACTTAATGTACTCCTTTATTCAGATTCAACTGCCAACGCCCAACTGCCTGAGAAGGAAGAACATCTTTGGAAATTATTCTTTGCAATGTTTCGACAGTGAAGTTCTGGAAACCCCAAAAACCATTCAGCAGCAAGTACTAGTATGTCCAGTTTCTTGGCCTTTTTTGTTTGTTTGTGCTGTACAATTAAACACATGTGCAATAAACACCATACAATCCACTTTCTTCACAATCAGCATATCAGTTTCCTTCAACAGTTGAACAACACTGAATTTCCACAGTGTGCGGAGCATCCACCGCCATATATTCAGCTCCCCTCGATCCTTCACCAATTTCACGTGCCTCTGTGTAGGAGACCTGCTGTATATCCCTGACCCTTGCCTCTTCATACTCCTTTACCCTAACCGGGCACTCCGGTGAATCACACACTTGATACATCTCCAAAACTTCTGTAATGACGGCAAAATAACTTCTTGGACACAAAAGCTCTCATCACATATTTGGGCTCCCGAGTGTCGCAGTGGTCTAAGACACTGTATCTCAGTGCAAGAGGTGTCTATGCAGTACCTGGTTTGAATCCAGGCTGTATCACATCTGACCGTAATTGGGAGTCCCATAGGGTGGCGCACAATTGGCCCAGCGTTGTCCGGGGTAGGCCGTCATTGTAAATAAGAATTAGTTCTTAACTGACTTGCCTAGTTAAATAAAAGTTAAATGTCATTTTTATTTTTTTTACATATCCCATCTTCACCTGTGAGATACAGACAGGCATTCTTCTTTTACCCCATCCACTACACGGTTCAGCCGGCATGCTCCAACTCTTCCTGGTATGCGCCTCGTAAACCACAAGGCCTCCACATCCAATGCGACACCAGAGAAGACACCTTTTAGCGATGCTCTGTTACAAAAATCTCCACTTCATAAGTCGATAGTTTGTCGATCCTTAATGCCTTTTCCTTCTGCTCTTTCGACACACAAAAATTAGAAACAAAACCACTTCTGGTCACTCTAACCTGCTCTACCTTTCCCAATGCATCCCTTACCATCCTAGATACTTCAAACGGATCTCCCAAAAAAAGCATCATTGTCAGTGAAACTTATTCCAACCAAAACCTATACTCATTAAGAACTTTAGCCCTTTTCTTTCCATTTTCCTTTATCAATGTTTTCCACTCTTCAGTCAAACTGCAAGGGTCCACTCTCTCCACCAATCTCACTCCCACTGGGCCAGAATAATTCTATACATCCTCGGAACGAGGCCCGAACTAGGCAGTCCTCACCGCGGGTACTTCATCCACGCCAGGTTCCATCTCTAAACTACTAGAGCACGTATCCCTCTTTTAACACTTGTCGCCAACCTTCCTTACCCCTGCTTCCCTCTACACTCAACTCATTCTCGGCTGTTATCATTACACTTGCCACCGCAGTTGATTCCCCCTCACTCTTTGCACGTTCTATTTCCTTCTCCAGCTCTTCCAGAAGTTCTGTGCAATCCTCCATTTCATATTCACCCAGGACATATTTCACTTTTCTTCTATTTCCCTTGTCTACCATGCAGTGTATGGATCATTCAAAAATATATATATATATTTTAGGACATTCTCTCAAAAATCAAATAATATGAAGTTTTAGCTGGCACCCTAAGAACACTCAGTGTTGACAGTGACAGGTGCCATAAGCCAAGGCTTCCGAATCCCTTTTCCTGGAGATCTACTGACTGCCGTCCTGAATGTTTTCAGTCCAACCCTAACCTAACATAACAGGGGCGTATTCATTATACTGGTTATGTTGCAAAATGTTAATTAAATGGAATAAAACAGAGTGAAATGTGGAGTGACCTACCTGAATTTGTCCAATATAAACTAGTTTTGCTCTGTTTGCTTCCGTTTGGTTCTTAAATGGTCAACGGTTTTCGTAATGAATGCGCACCAGGGTTATATTCATTACGTCTTGCAACGAAAACCGTTTACCATTTAAGAACCAAACAGAACAATCAGACGTGATGTGACACCTCCTTCAAGGGGTATACTACCAGCAGAATTAATGAGTTAGCCAGCTAACTTTGAAAAACAATCAGAAATAACTCGATTTCTTTGGGTCATAAAGAAAGCTAAACTTATATATGTGTTTTTGGTTAGTCAATTAGACAAGCTTCTCTTTCTAAAAAGTAAAAGTTATTTCAGAATATTTTGGCAAGGTAGCTGGCTGTCATTGATCTTCCTTTGTAGTATACCCCTCTGGACACAAGTCAGGATGTGGTACAGTACATATCAGGTAGACAGCAGTGGAGGCTGCTGAGGGGAGAACTGCTCATAGCAGAGCAAATGGAATGGCATCAAACACATGGAAACCACGTTTGATGTATTTTCTACCGTTCCACTAATTCCGCTCCAGCCATTACCACGAGCCCATCCTCCCCTATTTACGTGCAACCAACCTCCTGTGGTAGACAGGATACGTTACAAAGAACCAATTTGGACACATTTCGACAGAAGAGTAGATGACAGAAACATTTTAAATTTAGAAAAAATTCCTGACAAAAAGAGAGTGTGGATAGGCAAGGACTTAAATAACTATATTAAAGTTTTCTACACTCACAAAGTTTGTTTAGGTAAGTCATCAGCGTAGCTTTCAAGGATGACTACAATCTAGGGTGAGCTGTCGTATAAATTGATGAATCTCCCATGAGCAAGCGTGATGGAGAGATCAGAAAGAAGTGGTGCGTTTTGTACTTACACACCAGTGTGTTTTATGACTGTACCAAAACATTTCTGCAGCATTGAAGGTCCCCAAGAACACAGTGGCCTTCATCATTCTTAAATGGAAGATGTTTGGAAACACCAAAACTCTTCCTAGAGCTGACTGCCCTGGCCAACTCTGCTAACTCTGCTATAGGGGGAGAAGGGCCTTGGTCAGGGTTGTGACCAAGAACCCGATGGAGATGGGAGAACCTTCCAGAAGGACAACTATCTCTGCAGCACTCAACCAATCAGGCATTTATGGTAGACTGGCCAGATGGAAGCCACTCCTCAGTAAAAGGCACATAACAGCCCGTTTGGAGTTTGCCAAAAGGCACCTAAAGACTCTCAGACCATGAGAAACAATAATCTCTGGTCTGATGAAACCAAGATTGAACTCTTTGGCCTGAATGCCAAGCGTCACGTCTGGAGGAAACTTGGCACCATCCCTACGGTGAAGCGTAGTGGTGGCAGCATCATGCTGTGGGGGTGTTTTTCAGCAGCAGGGACTGGGAGACTAGTCAGGATCGAGGCAGAGATGAACAGAGCAAAGTACAGAGAGATCCTTGATGAAAACCTGCTCCAGAGAGCTCAGGACCTCAGACTGGGGAAAAGGTTCACCTTCCAACAGAACAAAGACCCTAAGCACACAGCCAAGACAGCACAGGAGTGGCTTCGGGACAAGGCTCTGAATGGCCTTGAGCGACCCAGCCAGAGCCTGGACTTGAACCGGATCGAACATCTTTGGAGAGACCTGAAAATAGCTGTGCAACTCCCCATCCAACCTGACAGAGGTTGGGGATCTGCAGAGAAGAATGGGAGAAACTCTGAAAATAACTGACATTTATGATGAACATTTTTAATATATTTAAAACCTTAAATACATTTTCTTGAATTACAATTATTTAATTATCAGACAAAGTGGATGATACTGCCACTAGAAATATCACTGCTTATAGAAACTTGTTCTCCTAAAAATGTGCCTTTAGAAGTGAACAAGCAATTACCCACTTAGTGTCTTCCTCATTATTGTCCACCTTGAAAAATCCATATAAATGTTATTTTTAAATCTATAATTATATTAAATTAGAAATTGAACATACAAGTGTTTTGGTGGAGAGTCACTGCTATTTCATCTCTCATGATGTTAACATCTTTGTCCGTATTTGAAAAGACAATCGACTCCTCCTTCAGAACACATTCAGCAAACTGGGAAAAAAATTTGATGGGCATTTCAGTTTTCCCCAACAAAATTATGTTACACTTAAGATTCTAATTCGCATGTAAACAACGACACAGCTATAATATCATTTGACAGTTCTGTTTTTCCTTTTAGTCTGTATACTTTCAGTAGGTTAATTAAACATTACTTATACTCTCTCATACTTTCAAGGCAAACACCCCACAAGAAGTAAGATGTTGTTGGCATGGGTGAGGAAGGGTACCACACGCCCAACTGGAGATATTACACCCCTTCTCTCTCAGGAATGATCTGAACATATATGTTAATAAAAGATTCCAGCAGGGTGTGAGATAAAGTAGTCAAATCTGGAGCTCTGACTTAGCATCTTGGGGGCATCGCTGGATGGTGTGGAGGAAGAAGCAGAATGTTCAGGTTAGGACTGGAATGTAAATGACATATGATCTTCTCGGATTATCTAACGTCTGAGAATGGGCAGGCATTCCCTCGGATGAAGAGCATCTCTGTCTTGCTGATTATGTGCTGTCATCCAGGTGGAAATGTCCCCTGAATATCTGATGTAGGAAAAGAGATAAGAGATAAGTTGACTGTCCTGTGAATATGTATATGTACTGTACACGTATGTGTATGTGTATAAATATCTTTTGTAGATATATATTTTTTTAATTTCAATTATTATTATCATTATATGTGTTTTGTGGTTGAGGGGTGGGGGTGGGGGAAGATTGATGGGGACGATGGAGGTGCTGGGGGTGCCCTATTGAGGGCGAAGGGACCTATTGGGGAGGGTATTCTTCATGGAGAAACATTCAGTCATAGTTTTATTTATTATATTATTTACATTTTTTTTCTTATTTAAAAAATATATTATTATAACGGTTTACTGTGATTATGGATATGCACTCATGTTGACTTATATATATTTGAACAGTCTTTTTTGCCCAGAGTACACATTTTTTATTTAATATTTTTTATTATTACTACTATACCTACATTCTTAAAAACTAAAACATAAAAAGTGTTGAAAGAAATGTAGGAAAGACTATAAGAGGGAAAAGCACAATATGATGGGTGATTGAGGGATGGGTAGAGAGAACAGTAGAGGGCTCTGTAAACTATTATTGCTGAAATAACCACTTCCTTTTGTGACTAGAGTCTAATACTTCCTGTTGCACACATCAGAGGGCATGATAAGTCACCAAAATGATTCTGCCAGCCCCCCACCCCGTTATTTGATATAGTTATTTTATAGTGTTACTTTTTTTGTTTGTTTATTTAGCAAATATTTTCTCAACTCTGCATTGTTGGTTAATGGCTTGTTACTAAGTATTTCACAGTAAGATCTACACCTGTTGTATTCGGCGCATGCGTTGATAGAGCATCGATTCCGCCTTCACTGATCTGTCTCGTATCTCGCAAAGGGTAATGGGATAGATCAAAAGTAGTCCAGCTACAATGGGCTGCCGTAACATTCGAAAATACTACCTAGGTGACATTGTCTGCTTAACCCCATTTCATCCTCAAAACATGCTGAATTAATCAAAGCCAAAATGATAAAACTGTAAATAATGTTGACCTGTTTTGGTTAGGAATTTCTTATTCGCATCATCTCACATCTAGCAAAGCAGGTCTGTGCTTCAATTAGTTGTATTGCTGAAGTTTGACAATTAGCTTGTTACTGAGCCAGTCACTGAAACGAATTTACAATGAAAGTGACTCCAAAATGACACAATACATTATTTACTGTTTAATTTCTATTGGGCACAGAATAATCTGAAACACAACCAAAACAAAACAGCAAATGCATACAACAAATTTGTTGTCACAAGCTTGATGTGGCCATTGCATGCTATGAATATGGAACCAAATACTAAATGTTCTACTACTTTAATACACATAACTGAATTTCTACCAATACTTTTGGTCTCCTAAAATGGGGGGACAATGTACAAAAAGTACTGTAATTTCCAAATTAAAGCTGAAAATCTGCACTTTAATGAAAGAAAACAACCTAACTAAGTGACCCAACGCCTGCAGCCCAGCGTTTTAGTGTGACTCTATTTCCTCAATATCACTGTGTGTCACGTTCTGACCTTAGTTATTTTGTTATGTCTTTGTTTTAGTATGGTCAGGTTGTGAGTTGGGTGGGTTGACTGTGTTCTTTTTTCTATGATTTGGGATTTCTGTGTTTGGCCTGGTATGGTTCTCAATTAGAGGCAGCTGTTTATCGTTGTCCCTGATTGAGAACCATACTTAGGTAGCCTGGTTTCACTTTTGAGTTGTGGGTGCTTATTTCCTGTTTAGTGTTTTTGTCTTTCACCTTACGGGACTGTTCGTTTGTTATTTATTGTTTTGTTCAGTGTTCTAGTACGTCATTAAAAGCTATGAACGCTTACCACGCTGCGCATTGGTCCTCCTCTCTTTCTCCCAACGAAGAACGTTACACTGTGACCCCCTAATGTTATAAAGTATAATAATATAGATTATGTAGGTAATATAGAAGTAGGTAATGTAGATGTAGGTAATGTATATAATGTACAGTAGATAATGTAACTAATTGTGTATGCTGAGGCTACAGTGTAAACGTGTGTTTAGTTTACGTCATTCTATTTTATCTTTGACAGTCTCACAACAAAACATCAGGGTGACATTAACACTCTGATTATGAGTCAAGTTGGCTTGTCTCCAGTACTTGCCCATCTTTCACTGTCTGTCAAACAGAGATGACACATTCCACACCTTCATCCCAAGTTGGCCGAACCGCCTACCCAAAGAGCCCATTGCAACCTAAACTCCTTATACACACAGCCCATCCCACCACTAACACTGAGACTGTCTCTCTCGCACGTGCACGCGCACTCACGCACACACACACACACACACACACACACACACACACACACACACACACACACACACACACACACACACACACACACACACACACACACACACACACACACACAGGCACACACACACACACACACACACACACACACACACACATACTATCTCTGCCATGGAGAGGGCCCTTCCCTCCCCTGTATATAAGTAGATGCAGAGGGTCCCCATACAGAGAGCCAGTAGCAGATTTCTGTGTGAGAGAGACACACTCAGCCGACCGAGGAACAATTCTACTAGTCTACTGCAACCTTCCCCTCTTCAACTTCTACAGAGGTGAGTTTAGTATTCACTGGTCACTGCAAGACCTTTAATTCGGCCCGTGTCTCCATCTCTCGATTTTGTTACATACTACAGCACCTTTACATTTTTTCTAAATGCTAATAAAAGCCCATTTTAATGTGGGGACCTGGGGGCTTATGAATGTCCTAAATGGAATGTTCCAGTTCCAGCATGAGAACAGAGTGCTGGTTTGAATTGTTCTTTATTCCACACCATGATCTGGTTCATTTTATTCCACACTGTGATCTGGTTCAGTTTATTCCACACTGTGATCTGGTTCAGTTTATTCCACACTGTGATCTGGTTCAGTTTATTCCACACTGTGATCTGGTTCAGTTTATTCCACACCGTGATCTGGTTCAGTTTATTCCACACCGTGATCTGGTACAGTTTATTCCACACTGTGATCTGGTTCAGTTTATTCCACACTGTGATCTGGTTCAGTTAATTCCACTTCGTGATCTGGTTCAGTTTATTCCACACCGTGATCTGGTTCAGTTTATTCCACACTGTGATCTGGTTCAGTTTATTTCACACCGTGATCTGGTTCAGTTTATTCCACACCGTGATCTGGTTCAGTTTATTCCACACCGTGATCTGGTTCAGTTTATTCCACACTGTGATCTGGTTCAGAATCAGGATTATTTGAT
Source organism: Oncorhynchus tshawytscha (assembly GCF_018296145.1). Lineage (NCBI taxonomy): Eukaryota > Metazoa > Chordata > Actinopteri > Salmoniformes > Salmonidae > Oncorhynchus > Oncorhynchus tshawytscha. The sequence continues at coordinate 17,620,138 of NC_056438.1, read as the reverse complement.
GCTTCTGCGTCGTTTTCTTTTCCTTTACTTTGGCATTTGGTTGTAAAATGCTGTTATACTATTAATGCAGGAGTCACGTTTGCACAAGTGTGTATATTTAATGCATGTACACACCACACTACATACAACTGTATGGGGACATTTTTGTAGTGCAAAGGCATGGCACAAAGTGGAAAAAATGATATAAAGCTGGTTATGATCTGACAGCATGACTACATTTGAAAAATGTCCTCAACAATAAAGAGAACTTGATGTATTGCTTAGTTAAAAAAAATGTTTTAATAATCAGCTCCTTATAACACACATTGTTGAAGAAAAGTTTCAAACTAAATCACACTGCGAGATTATAATGAAGTTCACTGTATTTTTTTGCACTTTGCACTATACAGTATATCTATGGTATAATCCATTGATTTATGGCTGAAAATAGTAATATCCTGCAGCATTTCCACAACAAATAGGCACAGTCCCAAAGAACATCTATAAAAACCTGTGGTGATGTTGTTTCTACAGAATTGACGTTTGTGTGCACTCTAAAAAAAAATGCTGGGTTGTTTGGTTGACAGAAATGCTGTTTGGTTGACATAAACCCCAAACCTGTCTCCTGGACCAGCACAGCACACGCCCATGGCATAATGACTCCATTCTCAAATAGGTGTTTGTGCCACAAAGCTGCATGACGTATGCTGTGCCATACTAACATTTTATGAAAACAACCATTGTCTATTGAATTATTAAAACTCTTGCATACTCATTTCAATAAAACCCGCCCCCCTCCTCCCAACCTATAATAAACAGGCTGTGAAAGTAAAGACCCTCAGGGGGGGTCGTTGGGTGAGGGGATCTTTATCTTAATGCTGCTTTATCAAATCAAATGTTATTTGTCACATGCGCCAAATACAACCTTACAGTGAAATGCTTACTTACAAGCCCTAAACAAACCATGTAGTTTTAAGAAAAAATACATAAAAAAACAATAAATAAAAGTAACAAATAATTAAAGAGCAGCAGTAAAATAACAATAGCGAAGCTATATGAAAGGGGGTACAGAGTCAATGTGTGGGGGGGGCACCAGTGAGTAGGTAATTGAGGTAATATGTACATGTAGGTAGAGTTATTAAAGTGACTATGCACAGATAATAACAGAGAGTAGCAGCAGCGTAAATAGTGTGGGTAGCCATTTGATTAGATGTTCAGGAGTCTTATGGCTTGGGGGTAGAAGCTGTTTAGAAGCCCCTTGAACCTAGACTTGGCGCTCCGGTACAGCTTGCCGTGTGGTAGCAGACAGAACAGTTTATGACTAGGGTGGCTGGAGTCTTTGACAATTTTTCGGGTCTTCCTCTGACACCGCCTGGTATAGAGGTCCTGGATGGCTGGAAGCTTGGCCCCAGTGATGTACTGGGCCGTACGCACTACCCTCTATAGTGTCTTGCAGTCGGAGGCCGAGCAGTTGCCATACCAGGTAGTGATGCAACCAGTCAGGATGCTCTCGATGGTGCAGTTGTAGAACCTTTTGAGGATCTGAGAACTCATGCCAAATCTTTTCAGTCTCCTGAGGGGGAATAGGTTTTGTCGTGCCCTCTTCACGACTGTCTTGGTGTGCTTGGACCATGTTAGTTTGTTGGTGATGTGGACACCAAGGAACTTGAAGCTCTCAACCTGCTCCACTACAGGCCCGTCGATGAGAATGGGGACGTGCTCGGTCATCCTTTTCCTGTCGTCCACAATCATCTCCTTGTCTTGATGTCGTTGAGGGAGAGGTTGTTGTCTTGGCACCACATGGCCAGATCTCTGACTTCCTCCCTATAGGCTTTCTCGTCATTGTCGGTGATTAGGCGTGCCACTGTTGTGTCATCGGCAAACTTATGGATGGTGTTGGAGTCGTGCCTGGATGTGCAGTCATGAGTGAACAGGGAGTACAGGAGGTCACTGAGCACGCACCCCTGTGGGGCCCCCGTGTTGAGGATCAGCGTGGTGGATGTGTTGTCACCTACCCTTACCACCTGGGGTCGGCTCGTCAGGAAGTCCAGCATCCAGTTGCAGAGGGAGGTGTTTAGTCCCAGGGTCCTTAGCTTAGTGATGAGCTTTGTGGGCACTATGGTGTTAAATGCTGAGCTGTAGTCAACAAATAGCATTCTCACATAGGTGTTCCTTTTGTCCAGGTGTGAAAGCGCAGTGTGGAGTGCAATAGAGATTGCATCATCTGTGGATGATCGACTTACAGTATGTGTCCAGAGACTTAATTTACTTCCATGGTTTTGATGTTAGTCCCTATTAGATGGAAGCTTGTGGCTCAATGGAGTTTGAACTAAGCCAACATTAGTAACTTTGCACCACTGCTTGTAGTTTATGATGGGGTCTAATAGCTTGTAGTTTATGATGGGGTCTAATAGCTTGTAGTTTTATGATGGGGTCTAATAGCTTGTAGTTTATGATGGGGTCTAATAGCTTGTAGTTTATGATGGGGTCTAATAGCTTGTTGTTTATGATGGGGTCTAATATCTTGTAGTTTATGATGGGGTCTAATAGCTTGTAGTTTATGATGGGGTCTAATAGCTTGTAGTTTATGATGGGGTCTAATAGCTTGTAGTTTATGATCGGGTCTAATAGCTTGTAGTTTATGATGGGGTCTAATAGCTTGTAGTTTATGATGGGGTCTAACAGCTTGTAGTTTATGATGGGGTCTAATAGCTTGTCGTTTTATGACTGCTGGACCTGCGCTAAATGCAAAGCCCATTTCGTGAACTGCCAGGTTTGGACTTGGATACAGAGTATATAGTTTGTTCATTTATATTATAACCGCCTACTTACTATTATTACCTCCTACTTTTAAATCTGTTCCATAATATTACTTAAGTTTACCACAAATCCTGGCATATTTTTATTGGTGCATAGTCTTTTTCACTACATGTCCAAATGATCAAAATGACCCACCGCAAATGGAATGGTTTTACTTTTTTTAAATGAATCCAACATGTTGATTCTAAACAAAGAAATGTGATGACATCACTGTTGTCACCCCCAGCTGACACAAAATCAGGGATGATTCAAGTTTAGAATTCCTTGATGGTTAACAACCATTCTTTCGATTTCATTTGTTCAGCTGAACTGCACAGTTTAATGGCACTCAGAATAACACAACGCCAAAACAAACAACACAAAAATGTTTGACTTTGCCAACCGCTTTTTGGAATTGTTTTATTTATACAGCACATAAATAAACAACAAGACAAAAACAAACACAGGCTCCTCTCAGTGAAGCCACAAAGCATTTAATACCTAAGTTTGCTGATCTAGTCACTGATATGCAAATATGTTTTATATATATATATACACGTGGCTTGTGTTAAAGTTTGCGTGTGTCTCGTCCAGCTCCGTACTCACGTTCACTACTGCTGCCATAACTCAATGTGAAACAGATGGTTGTCGGAACAGTTAATCCCTTAGCATCCACAGTACAACTGTCCTCTCAAAGGGTTAGCTGAATATGAATGGAGTTGTCAGTGATATGCTACCATGGATGGAATTCAGGACCGGTGTTCATTAAGCGTCTCAGATTGCTGATCTGGGATCAGATCCCCTCCTGCCCATTTAATATTATTCTTTATGAACTTCTGAACTTCTGAACTGTTCTGCGGTATATTATAACATTATCACTCTGTCTGTCTGTCTGCCTGCCTGTCTGCCTGTGTGTCTGCCTGTCTGTCTGTTCGTCCATCTGAATGTGTCCCAGGCCTGTGAGGTGACATTTCAGCGCTAGTACCATGTCTAACCCGGAGCCCGCAGCCCAGCCACCACCCCAGGTGTCCCACCGCGGCCGCAGCGCCGCCCCCATCGCCAGCTCCAATGCAGAGGGGGAGGAGGTGCCTGAGTTCGATTCCTTTGGCATAATTGGACCCCGAGGACCTCCTCCACTCAGGGGTGAGGAGGAGAATGAGCTTGTGTGTGTTAATGTGTGTGTGTGTTTAATGTGTGTGTGTGTGTGTGTGTGTGTGTGTGTGTGTGTGTGTGTGTGTGTGTGTGTGTGTGTGTGTGTGTGTGTGTGAGGAGGATAAGGAGGCACTGTGTGTGTGCCCCCTCAGATGTGTGCGGTTTTAAAACAAATACTATAGCCACCTAGCAATTTTATGAAGTTTGCTTTAGCTAGCCCAGATAGGTTCCCATTCTCCCAATCTCCTAACTAGCTACCAAGATGACATTTCAGGCTATCAATAAAATTGGAGTAGCTAGCTTGTTTAACTATCTTAGCTGGCATGCCTGCTGACAAGGTTGGTAGACTTTAGAGAAGCAAGCAATAAATAAATGTACTGAACAAGACTCAAATTCCTTTCAATATTTTACCCAGATTTTAGCAGAGATGCAGAAAACCCTTTTCTTTTTTATATATTATATATATATTTTAAAAGAACCAGCAGTAAGGAGGACACAGACAGCACAAGAAGTATGCATAGATATGCTGAAATATATACATATTATTTACTTAAAATGAAGCATAACGATTATGGCTCTAGATTACAGGAAAGAGCTGTTTCAGGTGTTTGATGCAAAATTCTCAAATTTATGGACGTGGGGGGGCATAGCCCCACATTCGGACCACTTCGAACAATACTTCCCACTCTTAATGTGGGGTCTTAATTTTAGTAAATTTGCTACTGCAAGAAAATAATCCTGCAGCAACAGGAAATGTGAATTATGTGGATTATAAGTAATTGACATTTTGGAAATGACAAACTTTCAGAAGCCATTTTAAATCTCAAATACACTTCAATCGATTACAGGCTTAACTGAATGACAACAAAGATTGAATAGTTTGGGGTATGGCCTCGTCTCACAGGAATGCTCCTTGGAGCCAGATAATGATGACAGGTTGCCCTATGCTAGTGAATCAACATGAACACTCCCATATAAATACCTGCTATGCTTATGAGGTAACATTATAAACGCTACCACATTTGACATTTCCCACATTGCATCCTGCGTCTGTGTTTCAACTGTATCCCATATAGCTATAAATGTAGGGCCCAGAGTTTTCCATGACCACCTAACTTGACCAGGAAAAACTCAGGGCCCAAGTTATTATGACAAGAGTCAGTAATTCCAGTCTTCTTCAAGTCTCTCCTCTTCCCTTATACACTTATATATTCTCTCCCTCTCTCCGTCCATCCCCTCTATCTCTCTCTCCTGCCCTCTCTCCTGCCCCCCTCTCCCACCCCCTCTCTCTCCCCGCCCCCTCTCTCTCTCTCTCTCCTGCTCTCTCTCTCCTCCGCTCTCCCCCCCCTCTCTCTCTCTCTCTCTCTCTCTCTCACCCGCTCTCCCGCTTCTCTCTCTCTCTCACCCGTTCTCCCGCCCCTCTCTCCCTTCCCCTCGCTCTCACTCCCGCCACCTCTCTCCCGCTCTCCTGCACCCTTTCTCTCTCTCTCTTGCCCATCTCTCTCTCTCTTTCCCATCTCTCTCTCACTCTCCCTCTCTCGCTCCCTCCCTCCCCTTCTCCCTCCCTCCAGAGTTCTTGGACATCTGGGACGTGAACATGCTGCAGAGGCCAGATGAGGTCAATACGCCACAGCACAGCACACACCTGTATGCCAGTGACCACCTCATCGTCCGTAGGGGCCAGGAGTTCCAGCTCAAGGTGACCTTTGACCGTCCTTACAAACCCTCCGATGATCAGTTTGCTGTGGAGTTCGTCATTGGTGAGATAAATAAACCCCCACCTAAAAAGCTTCCCAGAATCAAAAACATCTCACTCTGTATGCATAGTTACTAGTTTAGAAGCGGTTCAAAAGTAATGTCATGAAATAAATATACACTGTTAAATGCTCCTGCAGTTTTTAATCTAACAGCTTGAAACATAATCAAACTAAGGAGGGATTCAACAGTGTGCATGTAGTACTGTATTTATCTTTCTTTCTTGAATCAGTGGTTAGGTCTACCATAGCTCTCGTCCAGGGTTTACCGTAGCTCTAGTCCAGGGTGTTACCATAGCTCTAGTCCAGGGTGTTACCGTAGCTCTAGTCCAGGGTAATACCCTAGCTCTTGTCCAGGGTGTTACCATATCTCTAGTCCAGGGTGTTACCATGGCTCTAGCCCAGGGTGTTACCATGGCTCTAGTCCAGGGTGTTACCATGGCTCTAGTCCAGGGTGTTACCATGTCTCTAGTCCAGGGTAATACACTAGCTCTTGTCCAGGGTGTTACCATATCTCTAGTCCAGGGTGTTACCATGGCTCTAGTCCAGGGTGTTACCATGGCTCTAGTCCAGGGTGTTACCACATCTCTAGTCCAGGGTGTTACCACATCTCTAGTCCAGGGTGTTAACATAGCTTAATGGGAAGGCTCGGTGTAAGGTGAAGTTGCTGATCTGGGGTCAGTTTTGCATACTCCCCACTAATGGTTAAAGGTCCAATGGGTAACAATGAAGTACCATGCTATGATTGTTTTCAATTAAAATGGTAAAAAAATCATACAAAATAGCTTCTCAGCAAAGAGTAATTTCTCAAACAAGAATTTTGCTAGAACTGTCTGGGAGTGGTCTGAGTGGGGAGGGGAAAACTGAAAATGAGCTGTTATTGGTAGAGAGGTTTGCAACTCTCTTTCTTAGTGGTCTATTAACTCATTTACCACATGGTGATGCTGCCATGGAAAGCCAAAACCCCATCCCAGCAAAACAGGCAGAAATTTAAAACATTTTCAAACAGTTCTTACACTAAAAGGACATTATCATAATTTTCACAATTTCACAGTATTATTCCAACCTCATAGCATAAAATGCAATAAAATCTCGTTTGTGACTGCATTGGGCCTTTAAGGTTACAATTGGGGAAGGGGGAGCTGATCCTAGATGAAACTTCACCCCGGGAGCAGAAGTCTCAGTGTTAGCAAGCTAGCAAGACATGTCATTCCTCTTGTTCCACCAATCCACCAGGGGGCAGTCCCCAGTTCAGTAAGGGCACCTACATCCCCGTGTCTGTGGCCAAGGACCGCCAGAGCCCGTGGGCTGGCCGGGTGGTGGACAGCACCGACAACGTAGTCACAGTGGGCATCACCCCCGCGCCAGACTGCATTGTGGGAAAGTGGCGCACGTACGTGGCGGTGGTGACGCCTTACGGAATCCGCAGGACCAGGAGGGACGAGAGTCGAGACCTCTACGTTCTCTTCAACGCCTGGGCAACAGGTCTGTGATCGACACTGACTGATGACAGCTATTCCACTAGTCTGGTCCCACGTCAGTTGTTTGTGCTGATTGATTAATTGATTGATTGATCAAGCTACCTCTATCTTGTTTAAAAACATACAGTTGAAGTCGGAAGTTTACATACACCTTACCCAAATACATTTAAACTCAGTTTTTCACAATTCCTGACATTTAATCCCAGTAAAAATTCCCTGTTTTAGGTCAGTTAGGATCACCACTTTATTTTAAGAATGTGAAATGTCAGGATAATAGTAGAGAGAATAATTTATGTCAGATTTGATTTCTTTCATCACCTTCCCTGCGGGTCAGAAGTTTACATACACTCAATAAGTATTTGGTAGCATTGTCTTTAAATGTTTAACTTGGGTCAAACACAAGCTTCCCACAATACGTTGGGTGAATTTTGGCCCATTCCTCCTGACAGAGCTGATGTAACTGAGTGAGGTTTGTAGGCCTCCTTGCTCACACACAGTTTTTCAGTTCTGCCCACAAATGTTCTATAGGATTGAGGTCAGGGCTTTGTGATGGCCACTCCAATTCCTTGAATTTGTTGTCCTTAAGCCATTTTGCCACAACTTTGAAAGTATGCTTGGGGTGGCAGGTAGCCTAGTGGTTAGAGTGTTGGACTAGTAACCGAAAGGTTGCAAGATTGAATCCCTGAGCTGACAAGGTAAAAATATGTTGTTCTTCCCCTGAACAAGGCATTTAACCCACTGTTCCTAGGCCATCATTGAAAATAAGAATTTGTTCTTTACTGACTTGCCTAGTTAAATAAAGGTAAAATATGCTTGGGGTCATTGTCCATTTGGAAGACCCATTTGCGGCCAAGCTTTAACTTCCTGACTGATGTCTTGAGTTGTTTCTTCAATATATCCACATAATTTTCTTCCGTCATGATAACATCTATTTTGTTAAGTGCAGCAGTCCCTCCTGCAGCAAAGCATCCCCAAAACATGATGCTGCCACCCCAGTGCTTCATGGTTGGGATTTTGTTCTTCAGCTTACAAGCCTCCCCCTTTTTCCTCCAAACATAATGATGGTCATTATGGCCAAACAGTTATATTTTTGTTTCATCAGACCGGAGGACATTTCTCCAAAAAGTACGATCTTTGTCTTCATGTGCAGTTGCAAACCATAGTCTGGCTTTTTTTATGGTAGTTTTGGAGTAGTGGCATGTTCCTTGCTGAGCAGCCTTTCAGGTTATGTTGATATAGGACTCATTTTTCTGTGGATATCGATACTTTTGTACCTGTTTCCTCCAGCATCTTCCCAAGGTCCTTTGCTGTTGTTCTGGGATTGATTTGCATTTTTCGCACCGAAGTACATTCATCTCCAGGAGACAGAACGCGTCTACTTCCTGTGCGGTATGATGGCTGCGTGGTCCCATGGTGTTTATACTTGCGTACTATTGTTTGTACAGATGAACGTGGTACCTTCAGGCACTTGGATATTGCTCCCAAGGATGAACCAGACTTGTGGAGGTCTACAATTTCTTTTCTGAGGTCTTGGCTGATTTCTTTTGATTTCCCCATGATGTCAAGCAAAGAGGCACTGAGTTTGAAGGTGGGCCTTGAAATACATCCAAAGGTACACCTCCAATGGACTCAAATGATGTCAATTAGCCTATCAGAAGCTTCTAAAGCTATGACATAATTTTCTGGAATTTTGCCAGTTGTTTAAAGGCACAGTCAACAGTGTATGTAGACTTCTGACCCACTGGAATTGTGATACAGTGAATTATAAGTGCAATAATCTGTCTGTAAACAATTGTTGGAAAAATTACTTGTGTCATGCACGAAGTAGATGTCCTAACCGACTTGCCAAAACTATAGTTTGTTAACAAGAAATTTGTGGAGTGGTTGAAAAACAAGTTTTAATGACTCCAACCTAAGTGCATGTAAACTTCCGACTTCAACTATACATTCTGAACATAGAATTTTGAATTCCATTCTAAAGTTCTGTTTTCCTTCCATCAGGTGATTCTGTGTTCCTGGATGATGCCGATGAGAGGGAGGAGTGTGTTCTCAACGAGGTGGGGGTCATCTACCACGGGGCATATGACGACATGTCTGAGCGGCCCTGGAACTTTGGTCAGGTACACATCATTTTACATTGTTTGGACAATCATTTCAAAACACAATTTCATAGTGTATGTCTGTTAATAAAGCCCAAGAAGCCATGCTGTGTTGTGAATATAGTCACAGATAAATTGGGTTGGTTGGCCCGACGTGCAACAGAGAATTCCCACACATTTCCACACAAGATGTTTTCCACGCATGTATTACTTTGAATACAAAGACTGACCATAAAATCCTCAGACGCATATTTACAAGTTAATCCTCAATTTTAAACGTTGCTTGTTGCAGTTTGACTATGGGGTGCTGGATGCCTGTCTGTTCATCATGGATAAAGCTGCCATGCCCATCACCAATCGGGGCGACGCCATCAAAGTAGCCCGGAAGGCCTCCGCCATGGTGAGGGTTACGTGGTTACCACCAGTCAATACAATACAGAGAACCCATTCAGATAACATTCTTACAACCTTTTCACATAGTACAAGTAAAACTCAATGGAGAAATGAAAAAGACATATTAGAAGACAGATTTGAACAGAAGAGAGATTTGTACGGAAGAGAGAGTTGTACAGAACAGAGATTTGTACTGAAGACAGATTTGTACAGAAGAGAGGGATTCCCTATAAAGGGAATTGGGTGCCATTTCAGACTCAAACTACAGCATATTTACCTCTCTTTCTCCCAGCTGAACTCTCATGACGACGATGGGGTGCTGGTGGGGAACTGGAGTGGTGATTACACCTACGGAGTGGCACCCACCTCCTGGACAGGAAGCACTGAGATCCTCCTCAACTACTCCAGCAGCAAGACACCCGTCTGCTACGCCCAGTGCTGGGTCTATGCTGCCGTCTTCAACACCTGTGAGACTCGCAACACCACCGTTCATCCCTTAGTACAGTGTTTTCCAAGACATTCATGCTAAGGTATCCTGGTCCTGGGGACCCAAAAGGGTGCACATTTTTGGTTTTGCAACTAGCACTAACACACCTGATTCTAATCAAAGGCTTGATGATGAGATGATTAGTGGAATCAGCTGTTTTAGTACTCGATCAAAAACTAAAATGTCCACCGCTTTGGGTCCCCAGGACCAGGATTTGGAGACATTGCCTTAGTATGAATTGCTATACCACCCATTATTAGAGAATGAAGAGTGTTAGAATAGGGTTGGGGTTCAGTAGTAGTCTATGGTTTGGAGTGACAAGCTGCTGCTGTTTAGTTTATTGTAACAAACATAATTGAAATAACTTATTCCCCTCTTTGATGTGCAGAATTCCTTATATTTCTTTTCTATTTGCTGATGAAATCATTTTCCTTCCCTTCCCACTCTCCAGTCCTGCGCTGTCTGGGCATCCCCGCCAGGGTTGTCACCAACTTCTTCTCTGCCCACGACAACGACGGCAACCTGAAGACTGATGTTATCCTGGATGAGAATGGCAGAATTGACAAGCACCGCACCAAGGACTCCATCTGGTAGAACTGATTCAGAGTGACAGACGACAATTGAAATCATTTGACAATCAGTGTTATTGAATGTAACATCATATTCTGTGTAACAATTGATAGTTTGGAAAATAATCTTGATTTTTAATGCTGGTAACCCGTTGTATAAAAGCAATAATACACTTGAGGCCATGTGTTATGGCATTTTATCATGGCTGTGGTGGTCTAGCTGCTGCTTTTGCAACAGCTAATGGGGATCCCAATAAAATAACATAGCCTCGTGGCTATGACCACATCACAGTCATGATAAAATGTCATAACACACCGCCTCATGTATTATTGCTTAATTAAGTAGTTCATTACCACGTTTCTGCGCTGAACTAGCTTGAATATTTGCTTAATGAACACTACAACTCCCTTCAGCCAGCATCCCACATAGTTCAACTTTTTTGTTGTGAACTATTGTAAATGGAAGAAAGTAACTCTCCCAAAAAACAACATTTTGGTGAATCGCTCAACACTACTTCATTTGGTAGAACTGATTCAATGACAGACAATGCTTGAAATCACCTTCTGATTTGAATTGACCATTTAAAAACACACTGCATTTAAAGAGTACATACACTGCATTTAAAGAGTACATACACTGCATTTAAAGACTACATGCACTGCATTTGAAGGCTACATACACTGCATTTACAATCATTGGATGTCACAGTGAAATTATGGGATGGTTATGTTGCCATAGGAACTACCATTGCTGGAACGAGTGCTACATGAGCAGGCCAGACCTTCCTCAAGGGTTTGGGGGCTGGCAGGCTGTGGATGCTACACCCCAGGAGACCAGCGATGGTGAGATGCGCACACACACACATGCGCGTGTACACTTTTACTGATCTTGCTGACCATGTTTAAGAGGTAGTAACTATGTTATACTGTACTAATATGTATTTGTAATAAAATACCTAATGTGTCTTTCCATAGGGATGTACAGGTGTGGTCCTGCATCTGTCCAGGCCATCAAACACGGACAGATCTGCTTCCCGTTCGACGCATCATTCCTGTTTGCTGAGGTAAAGACTACAACGACGAGCCATCCTAGTGGAGCAGGGCACTAACTGCACAGGACAGTATACAAAATGTTACAACCCTTACTGACCACTTACCAAGAAAGCTAATTTAAAGTTTGAATTAGTGAACTGATAGTCTAACAGTGAATATACAGTAACTATACATAGGGGGGTTATTACTATGGTAATATATATGGTTATATATATATACAGTGGGGCAAAAAAGTATTTAGTCAGCCACCAATTGTGCAAGTTCTCCCACTTAAAAAGATGAGAGAGGCCTGTAATTTTCATCATAGGTACACTTCAACTATGACAGACAAAATGAGAAAAAAATCCAGAAAATCACATTGTAGGATTTTTAATGAATTTATTTGCAAATTATGGTGGAAAATAAGTATTTGGTCACCTACAAACAAGCAAGATTTCTGGCTCTCACAGACCTGTAACTTCTTCTTTAAGAATCCCCTCTGTCCTCCACTCGTTGCCTGTATTAATGGCACATGTTTGAACTTGTTATCAGTATAAAATACAGCTGTCCACAACCTCAAACAGTCACACTCCAAACTCCACTATGGCCAAGACCAAAGAGCTGTCAAAGGACACCAGAAACAAAATTGTAGACCTGCACCAGGCTGGGAAGACTGAATCTGCAATAGGTAAGCAGCTTGGTTTGAAGAAATCAACTGTGGGAGCAATTATTAGGAAATGGAAGACATACAAGCCCACTGATAATCTCCCTCGATCTGGGGCTCCACGCAAGATCTCACCCCGTGGGGTCAAAATGATCACAAGAACGGTGAGCAAAAATCCCAGGACCACATGGGGGGACCTAGTGAATGACCTGCAGAGAGCTAGGACCAAAGTAACAAAGCCTACCATCAGTAACACACTAAGCTACCAGGGACTCAAATCCTGCAGTGCCAGACGTGTCCCCCTGCTTAAGCCAGTACATGTCCAGGCCCGTCTGAAGTTTTCTAGAGAGCATTTGGATGATCCAGAAGAAGATTGGGAGAATGTCATATGGTCAGATGAAACCAAAATAGACATTTTTGGTAAAAACTCAACTCGTCGTGTTTGGAGGACAAAGAACACCATACCTACTGTGAAGCATGGGGGTGGAAACATCATGTTTTGGGGCTGTTTTTCTGCAAAGGGACCAGGACGACTGATCCGTGTAAAGGAAAGAATGAATGGGGCCATGTATCGTGAGATTTTGAGTGAAAACCTCCATCAGCAAGGGCATTGAAGATGAAACGTGGCTGGGTCTTTCAGCATGACAATGATCCCAAACACACCGCCCGGGCAACAAAGGAGTGGCTTCGTAAGAAGCATTTCAAGGTCCTGGAGTGGCCTAGCCAGTCTCCAGATCTCAACACCATAGAAAATAATTTGGAGGGAGTTGAAAGTCCGTGTTGCCCAGCAACAGCCCCAAAACATCACTGCTCTAGAGGAGATCTGCATGGAGGAATGGGCCAAAATACCAGCAACAGTGTGTGAAAACCTTGCGAAGACTTACAGAAAACGTTTGACCTCTGTCATTGCCAACAAAGGGTAGATAACAAAGTATTGAGATAAACCTTTGTTATTGACCAAATACTTATTTTCCACCATAATTTGCAAATAAATTCATTAAAAATCCTACAATGTGATTTTCTGGATTTTTTCCCCTCATTTTGTCTGTCATAGTTGAAGTGAACCTATGATGAAAATTACAGGCCTCTCTCATCTTTTTAAGTGGGAAAACTTGCACAATTGGTGGCTGACTAAATACTTTTTTTGCCCCACTGTATATATATGGTAATACATATGGTTATGTATATGGTAATCAATCAATCAAATGTATTTATAAAGGCCTTACATCAGCTGATATATCAAAGTGCTGTACAGAAACCCAGCCTAAAACCCCAACCAGCAAGCAATGCAGGTGTAGAAGCATGGTGGCTAGGAAAAACTCTGTAGAAAGGCCAGAACCTAGGAAGAAACCTAGAGGGGAACCAGGCTATGAGGGGTGGCCAGTCCTCTTCTGGCTGTGCCAGGTGGAGATTATAACAGAACATGGCCAAGATGTTCAAATGTTCATTGATGACCTGCAGGGTCAAATAATAATAATCACAGTGGTTGTCGAGGGTGCAACATATAGATATATATATATATATGGTTATATATATGGTAATACATATGGTTATATATATGGAAATACATATGGTTATATATATGGTAATACATATGGTTATATATATGGTAATACATACAGTTTTATATATATATATGGTAATACATATGGTTTTATATATATATGGTAATACATATGGTTATATATATGGTAATACATATGGTTATATATATGGTAATACATATGGTTATATATATGGAAATGCATATGGTAATATTCAGTGCATTCAAAAAGTATTCAGACCCCTTGACATTTTCCACATTTTGTGATGTTACAGCTGTATTCTACACTGGATTAAATCTGGGGGGGTTTCTCATCAATCTACACACACTACCGCATAATGGGCAAATGTATAAAAAAGCAACAACTGAAATATCACATTTACATAAGTATCCAGACCCTTTACTCAGTACTTTGTTTAAGCACCTTTGGCAGAGATTACAGCCTTGAGTCTTCTTGGGTATGACACTACAAGCTTGGCACGCCTGTATTTGGGGAGTTTCTCACATTCTTCTCTGCAGATCCTCTCAAGCTCTGTCAGGTTGGATGGTGAGGCCTCTGGCTGGGCCACTCAAGAACATTCAGAGACTTCTCCCAAAGCCACTCCTGCATTGTCTTGGCTGTGTGCTTAGGGTCGTTGTCCTGTTGGAAGGTGAACCTTTGCCCCGGTCTGAGGTCCTGAGCATGTTTTCATCAAGGATCTCTCTGTACTTTGCTCCGTTCATCTTTCCCTCGATCCTGTCTCCCAGTCCCTGCCGTTTGAATTTAGATTTTTTTAAATTGAATCTTTATTTAACTAGGCAAGTCAGTTAAGAACAAAGTCTTATTTTACAATGATGGCCTACCCCGGGCCAAACCTACCCCTAACCTGGACAACGCTGGGCCAATTGTGCACCACCCCACAGCATGATGCTGCCACCACCATGCTTCACCGTAGGGATGGTGTCATGTTTCCTCCAGAAGTGACGCTTGGCATTCAGGCCAAATAGTTCAATCTTGGTTTCATCAGACCAGAGAATCTTGTTTCTCATGGTCTGAGAAGTCATTTAGGTGCCTTTTGGCAAACTCCAAACATACTGTCATGTTCCTTTTACTGAGGAGTGGCTTTCGTCTGGCCATTCTACCGTAAGGCCTGATTGATGGAGTGTTGCAGAGATGGTTGTCCTTCTGGAAGGTTCTCCCATCTCCACAGAGGAACTCTGGAGCTTTGTCAAAGTGACCATCGGGTTCTTGGTCACCTCCCTGACCAATGCCCTTCTTCCCCGATTGCTGAGTTTGGCCGGGCGGCCAGCTCTAGGAGTCATGGTGGTTCCAAACTTCTTCCATTTAAGAATGATGGAGGACACTGTGTTCTTGGGGACATTCAATGCTGCAGAAACGTTTTGGTACCCTTCCCCAGATCAGTGCCTCGACACAATCCTGTCTCAGAGCTCTAAGGACAATTCCTTTTACCTCATGGTTTGGTTTTTGCTCTGACATGAACTGTCAAATGTGGGACCTTATATAAACAGGTGTGTGCCTTTCCAAATCATGTCCAATCAATTGAATTTACCACAGGTGAACTCTATCAAAAGTTGTAGAAACATCTCAAGGATAATCGATGGAAGCAGGATGCACCTGAGCATGTACATGTGATATTTCAGGTTTTTCTTTTTTTGCAAAAAAATCTAACACCTGTTTTTGCTTCATCATTATGGGGTATTCTGTGTAGATTGATGAGGGGAAAAAATATTTAATAGATTTTAGAATAAGGCTGTAACATAACAAAATGTGGAAAAGGGGGTCTGAATATTTTCCGAATGCACTGTATATTACCATATATTACGTTATTACAATAATGACTAAATATATG
The DNA here is from genome assembly GCF_018296145.1 of Oncorhynchus tshawytscha. Taxonomy (NCBI): domain Eukaryota; kingdom Metazoa; phylum Chordata; class Actinopteri; order Salmoniformes; family Salmonidae; genus Oncorhynchus; species Oncorhynchus tshawytscha. The sequence goes on along the minus strand of NC_056438.1, from coordinate 17,604,336 downwards.
ACCAAATATATGACTAATTGACTAATGACTGGTTTTACATGATGAACATGTTCCATTCTTCCTGTTCTGTAGGTGAACAGTGATGTAGTGTTCTACTCACGGAACCCCAGAGATGGAACTCTGGAGCCGGTCAAGGTCAACAGCAGCCATGTTGGCAGGATGGTGGTGACCAAAGTGCCCGGCCAGGATGCTCGCCGTGACATCACTGATCAGTACAAGTTTCCTGAGGGTAGGAGAGGAGGGGTGGAGGGATGGAGGGAGAGTCACAGAGCAAACATTTAAAGCGACGGTTTCCCAGACACAGATTAAGCCTAGGACTAGGCTTTTTTTCTAGGTCCGGGATACCTGCGCAAAAAGTGTCAGTCTTTGTCAGTTCCTGCTTACTCCCGTGTCATAAAAAGTATTAACACCCTGCCATATCTGACTTTCCATCACGGGAATCTTACCCCCGTGGTGGTTAATTTCTTTACAATCAAATGAGGAGAGACAAACTTATCACACAAGTCAGAGTTATACTTAAACTAAATCTTTATTTCCCTAATAATAAGGGAACAAGTCAATACAACGCACACATATCATGTTAATTGATTGAGTAGAATCCCCTCCTCAGTAGAACACACACAGATCAGTGTTCTAACAACCCCTATTCTGCTGCATAAAACAACCATTTGATGCAATAACAGCATTATAACATAATCTTGTAATTTCTGTTCTGACACCCACTAAAGAAGGTAACAAAATGGAAAAACAAGGGGTTTTGTCTCTTTGCAAATGGGGTACCACCACTCTAGAAACTTCTGTGAGAGGCCTTATACTCTCTCCCTCTCGTCACATCAACAGGTAGTCCCGAGGAGCGCACGGTGGTGGAGAAGGCAGAGGAGTACGGCTGTCATCGTGAGAAGGCCACCCCTCCGGAGGCTGACGTGGAGCTGGACATGCCCCTGATGGAGGTGAGGGTGGGGGATGACTTTGAGCTGAAGCTGGAGTTCAACAACACGAGTGACCAGGCGCGTACCGTGGACGTGTACGTCAGTGGCAATGTGGTGTATTACACTGGAGTCACCAGCTCTGAGTTCCTCTTCAAAACACCTAGAGTGATTCTGGATCCCAAGAAAGGTAGGCGGGTTGAGGGAGGAGGAGGGGCTGAGGAGGGTGTGTGTATGTCCGTATGTGTTAACCGCTCTAGGGGGTGTGGGACGCTACCGTTCCACCTGGCCAACATCCAGTGAAATTGCAGAGCGCCAAATTCAAAAACAGAAATACTCATTATAAAAATTCATAAAACATATAAGTGTTACACATCGGTTTAAAGATGAACTTCTTGTTAATCCAAACACGGTGTCAGATTTCAAAAAGGCTTTACGGCAAAAGCCTACCATGTGATTATCTGAGAACAGCGCCCAGCAGACAAATCATTACAAACAGTTACCAGCCAAGTAGAGGAGTTACACAAGTCAGAAATAGTGATAGAACGAATCACTTACCTTTGATGATCTTCATATGTTTGCACTCACATGACACCCATTTACTCAATAAATGTTCATTTTGTACGATAAAGTCCCTCTTTATATCCAAAAACCTCAGTTTTGTTCACGCATTTTGTTCAGTAATCCACAGGCTCAAAGGCAGTCACAACAGACAGACGAAAAATCTGAAAAGTATCAGTAAAGTTCATAGAAACATGTCAAATGATATTTATAATCAATCCTCAGGTTGTTTTTAGTCATAATAGTCAATAACATTTCAACCGGACAATAGCTTCATCAATATTAAAGGAAAACAAGAAAAAAACAAGAAAGGCAGGACACTGCAGTGTCCACTCATTCAAAGAGGTTTTACACCCTCATTTTTCAGAATACAAGCCTGAAACAATTTCTAAAGACTGTTGACATCTAGTGGAAGCCATAGGAAGTGTAATTTGAGTCCTAAGTCAATGGATACTGTAATGGCATTCAATAGAAAACTACAAACATAAAAAAATCCCACCCCCTGGATGGATTTTTCTCAGGTTTTCGCCTGCCATATCAGTTCTGTTATACTCACAGACATTATTTAACCTTTTGTGACTAGGGGGCAGTATTTTCATTTTTGGAAAAATAACGTTCCCGTATAGTACACGGGATATTTTGTCAGGACAAGATGCTAGAATATGCATATACAGTAATTGACAGCTTAGGATAGAAAACAATATAAAGTTTCCAAAACTGTAAAAATATTGTCTGTGAGTACAACAGAACTGATATTGCAGGCGAAAGCCTGAGAAAAATCCAATCCGGAAGTGACTCATATTTTGAAAGCTCTGCGTTCCCATGCGTCCCTATTGAGCAGTGAATGGGCTATCAACCAGATTACTTTTTCTCCGTATTCCCCAAGGTGTCTACAGCATTGTGACGTAGTTTTACGCATTTATGTTGAAGAATACCCGTAAGCGGCTACATTGCGCAAGTGGTCACCTGATGGCTCTCAGAGTGATTCTCGCGTAAAATACAGAGGTAGTCATTATTCCAATCGGTCCTACTGAAAAACCAATTGTCCCGGTGGATATATTATCGAATAGATATTTGAAAAACACCTTGAGGATTGATGATAAACAACGTTTGCCATGTTTCTGTCGATATTATGGAACTAATTTGGAATATTTTTTGGCGTTTTCGTGACTGCAATTTCCAGTCAATTTCTCAGCCAAACGTGAACAACAAACGGAGCTATTTCGCCTACAAAAATATTATTTTTGGAAAAAAGGAACATTGGCTATCTAACTGGGAGTCTCGTGAGTGAAAACATCCGAAGCTCATCAAAGGTAAACGATTTAATTTGATTGCTTTTCTGATTTCCGTGACCAAGTTACCTGCTGCTAGCTGGACAAAATGCTATGCAAGGCTAACGATAAACTTACACAAATGCTTGTCTAGCTTCGGCTGTAAAGCATATTTTGAAAAACTGAGATGACCGGGTGATTAACAAAAGGCTAAGCTGTGTCTCAATATATTTCACTTATGATTTTCATGAATAGGAATATTTTCTAGGAATATTTATGTCTGCGTTATGCTAATTAGTGTCAGTCGATGATTACGCTCCCGGACCCGGGATGGGGAGTCATTAGAGGTTAACCGTTTTGGAAAATGTAGAGTGTTTTCTATCCAAATCTACAAATATATCTAATTATATGCATATCCTAACTTCTGGGCCTGAGTAGCAGGCAGTTTACTTTGGGCACGCTTTACATCCGGAGGTGAAAATAGTGGCCCCTACCCTAGTGAGGTTAAGGGGTGCATGTAAGATCAACATTCTCTAGTAGCAGCACTCTAGTTGCTCTACAATATTTCTTAAGCAGGTGCCCCAGAAAATACATGAAAATGAAAATAAAACTCATGGAGACAAAGCATATCCTAAGTCATCTCTGTGTTTTCCCAGCTGAGAAGCAGGTGATGGAGGTGCGTTCCCAGGACTACATGAGAAAGCTGGTGGAGCAGGCCAACCTCCACTTCATCGCCACCGGGAAGGTCAAGGAGACCGGACAGATCATCACCAGCATGAGGGTCGTCACCCTACACACCCCCAAACTCTCTGTAGAGGTAGGTAATATAATGCTACATTCCCCAAACTCTCTAGAGGTAGGTCATATAATGCTACATACCCCAAACTCTCTGTAGAGGTAGATCATATAATGCTACATTCCCCAAACTCTCTAGAGGTAGGTCATATAATGCTACATACCCCAAACTCTCTAGAGGTAGATCATATAATGCTACATACCCCAAACTCTCTAGAGGTAGATCATATAATGCTACATTCCCCAAACTCTCTAGAGGTAGGTCATATAATGCTACATACCCCAAACTCTCTGTAGAGGTAGATCATATAATGCTACATTCCCCAAACTCTCTAGAGGTAGGTCATATAATGCTACAATCCCCAAACTCTCTAGAGATAGGTAATATAATGCTACATACGTCAAACTCTCCATCCAACCAATGTTCAACAATTAATTTATATTGGATTAAATTACATTCAATAAAGAAAAGGTATTAATCCACATAGGGGACATTTTTGCTGACAGTCATCTGAGGCTGAGAATTTTTTGTTGTGACCTGACCTGGTTTGATGGACTTTTTCCTGGTCTGGTCACCTGGTGGTAACTTTGTGAACATCGTGGAAAGCACAACATGAATCAATTTGTACTGTATATAAAGTACACTGGATTTTACAAATATGCTGCATTTCTCGATCCTAGCTGGATCTTCACGGCTAGGGTCAGGACCGTTGTAATCTGTCATCCGCCTCCCTGTAGGTGTCTGGTCTGGCCAAGGTGAGTGAGGAGATGATGGTGACCGTGGAGTTCACAAACCCATTCAAGTTTAATCTGGAGGATGTGTATGTTCGTGTGGAGGGGCCAGCAGTCATGCCACCAAAGTATAAACATTACAGGTGAGCAGTGTATGTGTGTGTGTGGGTATCTGTGTGTGTGTGTGTTGTGTGTATATCAAATCAAACTTTATTTGTCATATGCGCTGAATACAACAAGTGTAGACCTTACCGTGAAATGCTTAGGTGGTGTACAGAGGCCCATTATCCGCAACCATCAGTCCTGTGTTTCAATGGCACGTTGTGTTGGCTAATCCAAGTTTATCATTTTACAAGGTTAATTGATCATTATAAAAACCTTTTGCAATTATGTTAGCGCAACTGAAAACTGTTGTCCTGATTAAAGAATCAATAAAATTGACCTTCGTTAGACTAGTTGAGTATCTGGAGCAAGAGCAAGAGCAAGAGGACAAGTACATTAGAGTGTCTAGTTTGAGAAACAGGTGCCTCACAAGTCCTCAACTGGCAGCTTCATTACATAGTTCCCGCAAAACACCAGTCTCAACATCAACCGTGAAGAGGTGACTCCGGGATGCTGGCCTTCTAGGCAGAGTTGCATAGAAAAAGCCATATCTCAGACTGGCCAATAAAAAGAAAAGATTAAGATGGGCAAAATAACACAGACACTGGACAGAGGACCTCTGCCTAGAAGGCCAGTATCCCGGAGTCACCTCTTCACTGTTGACGTTGAGGCTTGGCCCCCGTGCGTGCGGCCCCAGCCAAATCTTTTCAGTCTCGTGAGAAGAAAAAGGTTTTGTGCCCTCTTCACAATTGTCTTGCTTTGTTTGGACCATGATAGTTCATTGGTGACACGAACTAGTTCGTTGACACCAAGGAACTTGAAACTCTTGACCCGCTCCACTACAGCCCCGTTGATGTTAAGGGGGGGGCCTGTTGGGCCACCTTTTCCTGTAGTCCACGATCAGCTACTTCGTCTTGCTCACATTGAGGGAGAGGTTGTTGTCCTGGCACCACATTGACAGTTCTCTGACCTTCTCCCTATAGGCTGTCTCATCGTTGTCGGTGATCAGGCCTACCACTGTTGTGTCATCAGCAAACTTAATGATGGTGTTGGAGTCATGTTTGGCCATGCAGTCGTGGGTGAACAGGGAGAACAGGAGGGTACTAAGCATACACCCCTGAGGGGCCCCAGTGTTGAGGATCAATGTGGCAGATGTGTTGTTGCCTACCCTTACCACCTGGAGGCGGCCGATCAGGAAGTCCAGGATCCAGTTGCAGAGGGAGGTGTTTAGTCCCAGGGTCCTTAGCTTACGTGGGTGTGTGTATGTGTGCGCTTGTGTGGGATTGCACTCATGTACTGTATGTATGTTTCTATTCCAGTCTGATCACGGCAGGCTCGTCCCTGACGTGGACCGAGGGTGTCACCCCCCGTAGGGCGGGGCCAACTAAGCTGATGGCCAGTCTGGACTGTGCTGCCCTCAGACAGGTGTACGGACAGGCCCAGCTCACCGTCAAGCCCTGAGCAACACAGGAGACAACACATCTACAGCCCTGTTACAGCCTTGTTACAGCCCAACTAGCAACAGTTTAGAGATTAGGGTCTCTATTCAATCCGCATCTCGGAAATTCAGCTTTACTTCGTGATTAAAATTTAAAGGCAATGTTACCCTTTTAGTGGAGTCTGCAATCACGTTAAACGCTGCATGTCGGCTCAATCGGAAGTGACCTTATCGCGGAATCTATATCGCTTCAACAATACAGATTGAATAGAGCTCTAGGGTTGAATTGTTGCTTTTGTTAACTTTAGTACACTGATCATGTAGCTTCACAAAATATATATATTTTCTAACTCTGCAGCATTTACTGTAATTCAATGCAGTTGTCTTGTTTTCACATGACTTCTATAGCCTTCAAGTAAAAGACAACTACATCATACATGTAGCTACTATAACCCACTTACCAACTGTTTAGAGATGGGGTTGCTTTGTTGTTAAATATTAGTGAATGCATCTATGGTCATGTTGTTTCACAAAATAGAACTACAGTATGTAATGTAATGACGTTAAGGACAAGTTAAGTGTCATTGTTTTCTTTTTACTTTTGACTTCTAGCACAACATTTTTTATATCACCCAAATAAAATAATACACGATGGTTTGGAAATATTCTGTGCACTTCTATCTGTAAAACAGTGATGTACACATGTAAATGAAGCAACAAAGTGATTCATCATAGTGTAAAGTGAAGTTTTATGATGGGAGGCAAAGTGAAAGATCCTTTACAAACTCTAGCAACTAGAAAAACTAAATTAACAATAGCTGGAGAGAGGCCCTTTCTATCATTCTGGATCAACTCAGTGATTAATAATTTTATGACATGATGTTTCATTTGCCCGTAACTCCAAAAGGAAAGCGGAACAATGCTACAAGAAAGGAAGTAACAGACTGGATGATTGAATTGTGGGGCATGAACTCAGTAGACCAAGCAAAGGCTCTTATGGAGAAGAAATTATGCTTTGATAACTTTAGTCATGAACACAAGCTATATGTTTGAAAGAGACATCGAGTTTAAAAAGGAATCATTTTTCCACATTCACAATCCATGGTGGACAATTACCATAAAAAAGTTTTACGGTACAAATGGTGTATTATTCCCCTCTACATGATGTTCCCCTCTACATGACCATTTTGTGTAAATGTTGTAATGCTCACCCTGAAGTGTTCTGGGTACATGATGAACACAGACTATAATTACTTTTCAGTAAGGGTGAATTTTATTTGATATTGTCACGGCTCTCTTGGATCGGACCAAAGCGCAGGGTGGTAAGTGTTCATGATATTTTATTTCTCAAAAAACACTCGAACAAAATAACAAAGTGAAAAACCGAAACAGTTCTGTCAGGTAACAGACACTAAACAGAAACTAACTACCCAAAAAACACAGGTGGGAAAAAGGCTGCCTAAGTATGATTCCCAATCAGAGACAACGATAGACAGCTGTCTCTGATTGGGGACCACACTCAGCCAAAAACAAAGAAATAGAAAACAAAGAAATAAAGAATCTAGAATGCCCACCCTAGTCACACCCTGGCCTAACCAAAATAGAGAATAAAAGCCTCTCTATGGCCAGGGCGTGACAGATATAGCCCAATTTATTTTCAAACCCTGGGATAGCAGAAATCTATTGTTTGTATAATGTTGTAACATGGTGAAAATTCCCTGTTACTGGTAGAGGTTTTTTTGTATTTTCATTTGTGTTGAATGTGTTCTGTGATTGAATATGTTTGTCTGCCTGCTTCCAGGTAACGAGATGATTGAGCACACCTGTGCCCCTCTAAAAGAGGACCGCATAATGTCAGATCAAGAAGCGGTAGCGGCTAGAACCCAAACTGCCACATTGGTTGCAGTATTGGTGCGTTGTTGTTGTATTGTTGATGACAACCTTTGGTAAGCTATATTCATGTGGCAGCTGAGAGCCCAACAAGCTAAAGCACAACCTATTGACTTGTTTGTATTTTAATATGTACATTCAAGGGGAACATTTGTCTAGCACATTTATTTACAGCGTCGCTTTGTGTAACTAACTATTGCAGCCCTATGTGGTACCTCACTGCCCACAGTTTGCTGTGCTATTCACCTGTAACCATTGTGTGTCTTCGTCACGGTGTAATATGCCCTACCTTATTATTTTTTATAAAGGGTGTGTGATATCCCCCTAACTAGATTGTATTTAACCAAGCTGCAACATACTGGCAGGTAGCGTTGAGGCAGTAACGGCAAGGTTGCTGGTTCAAATCCCAGAGCTGGCAAGGTGGACAAATCTGACGTTTTGCCCTTGAGCAAGGCGATTAACCCCAACAACAACTGGCCGATGATGTTGATTTAAGGCAGGCCCCCGCACCTCTCTGATTCAGTTGGGTTGGGTTAAATGTGGAAGACACATTTCGGTTGAATGCATTCAGTTGTGCAACTGACTAGGATTGATGCCGAGGACTCCGGACCGTGGATTTTCACCTGAGGAACTGGACCGTGGAACGATCGTCGGAGGCTCCGGACCATGGATCGTCGCCGGAGGAACCAGGCCGTGGATCGTCGAGGCTCCAGACTGCCGACCGCCGACGGAGGTTACGGACTGTGGACCGTCTCAGGAGGTTCTGGACTGTGGACCGTCTCAGGAGGTTCCGGACTGTGAAACGTCGCTGGAAGCTCTGGATTGGAACTGTCACCGGAAGCTCTGGACTGTGGAGGCTCACTGGAGACCTGATGCGTGGGACCGGTACAGGTGGCACCGGGCTGATGACACGCACCTCAGGGTGAGTGCGGGGAGGAGGCATAGGACATACTGGACTGTGGAGGCGCACTGGAGGTCTGGAGCGTAGAGCTGGCACAACCCGTCCTGGTTGCGTGCTCACTTTAGCCTGGCAAGTGCAGGACGCTGGCACAGGACGCACTGGGCTGTGAAGGCCCACTGGAGATACGGTGCGTAGACCCGCATAACATGGTGCCTGAACGATGACACACACCCCAGGGCAAGTGCGCGGAGGAGACACAGGACGCAACGGACTTGGGAGGTGCACCAAAGGCCAAATGCGTGAAACCCGGTGCACATGACACCGGACTGGTGTCACGCTCCTCAGCACGCCCGCTCTGCAGCACTCTCAACGCCAGCACCTCTCTCCGGAATCTTGCGTCGAGCTCCTCACTCGACTCCCTGACTGGCTCTGGTTCACCCCTCAGCTCCGCCGACCACTCCGTGTGCCTCCCCCCAAAATATTTGGTGCTGCCTCTCGTGCTTGTATCGAATCCTTTATTCCTGGTCTCGTCGCAGTTACTCTCTCGCTGCTTCTGCCTGCTTCCATGGCAGGGTCTTGCCCCCTGCCATAACCTCTACTCCACTGTCCTCCACTCCTGGGCATGCTGCTTGGTCACTTGGTGGTGAGATCTTCTGTTAAGTCTGTCGTCGGAATGAGACCAAAGCGCAGCGTGGAAAGTGTACATCCTACTTTATTTTAGATGAACACCAAAAACAACAAAATACAAACTAACGTAAAGTTCTGCAGGCTACACAGCAACTTTGCAAAAACAAGATCCCACAAACTCAGGTGGAAAGCAGGCTGCCTAAGTATGATTCCCAATCAGAGACAACGATAGACAGCTGCCTCTGATTGGGAACCATACCCGGCCAACAAAGAAATCGAAAACTAGAATGCCCACCCAAATCACACCCTGACCTAACCAAATAGAGAAATAAACAGGCTCTCTAAGGTCAGGGCGTGACATTTATTTTTACACATATTTGTTAGTTTTCTTGTTCCCCACCCAACCCAACGACATAACAACAACCGAACATTAACAGAAAAAACAATAATAAAAATAAACAATAATAAAAATAAATAAACAATTATAATTGAAGAACATTGTTAGGTATGCGTGAATGGCTGAAAGGGAGTCAGGCGCAGGAGAGCAGATATTGGGTAGCAAAACTGAACCTTTTTTTTGGTGAACCAAAAACACACGGCACAACAAACACGAAATACAATACAGGTTGACATAACCCAGCGCAACCAGCCTAACATGCGCATACATGAAACAATAAACAATCCCACACAAAGACATGGGGGGTAACAGAGGATTAAATACACAACAAGTGATTGAGGGGATTGAAACCAGGTGTGAGAAAAACGAAAAGTGGATCGATGATGTCTAGAAGACCAGTGACGCCGACCGCCGAGCACCGCCTGAACAAGGAGAGGACCCGACTTCGGCGAAAGTCGTGACAAACATGCAGATTACGCTACTGACTATAGCCAATGTTCACATAAAAAATAAAGAATATATAGATTCATAGTTCCAATGCTTCTACAATATCACCGGTTTGCTAAAATGCAAAAAACAGATCCCAAATATAATGAAACTCTGGGGCTTTCTTTTTCACTATATAAGTAAAGAAAAAGAAGAAGACGACTGAAGGAGTAGAGATTACTAGAATGTAACTAGGTTTACCCTTTCATCTGTGGATTAATTGTCATAGTATTGGACCTTGTACATTTCAGATCAAATAACAACCCAATGTTTATATCCCAGGACAAATTAGCTATCAACAGCAAGGTAGCTAGCTAAATTGCCAAGAATGTTACATGAGTTTCGACCAGTCTGCAAATTAATATAGTTGGTTCAGAGTTTGTTTTGATATTACAACCTGCGTGTCCTGGTCGTGTTTGGTGTGGATGGAGAAAATCAACATGCGCGGAAGCACGTGCGTGCCCGGTCTAGTTAGCATGGGTTCTATTGCTAAAAAAAAAGAGTCCTGGACTGGCCGGAAATCCTTGTTGCGTGCCCCGGATAAGCTTAAAAGATTGTCATATCAAGTTGTTAGTGGCAACTTCTGCAGTGGGGTTGGTATATAACATCTTAATCCATTTACATAAGTACTTCCCAAACCCAATTATTTTAAGCACTTAATAAATGAGACCACTCAACTCTATCAAATGCCTTCTCTGCATCAAGTGAGAGTATGGCAGTATCAGGGAACCCTTCACAACAAGGTGAGTCCAAAAATGTATTGTATGCTGCTGCATAAATGATGTAATATGCCAGGGAGATATGTATATAGTAGCTAAGAAAGTAATACAAAGTGTATGTTGTGTAGCAAGCTGTTAGTGATAGAATAATTTGTATGTTTAAGATAATGACTAAAGTATTCCACCCTGAAACTGTTTAACTGTGTGAAATGTGTTAGAATCAGAAGAATATAATTTGGTGATGTGTGTAGCTTGGTTAGAATTATAACTAGGGCATTGTATTCTCTTGTAGCTATGCAAGCAGGGTGCAACTGTGAGACGAGATAAGTGTGTGTGTGTGTGTGTGTGTGTGTGTGTGTGTGTGTGTGTGTGTGTGTGTGTGTGTGTGTGTGTGTGTGTGTGTGTGTGTGTGTGTAAAAAAGACTGGCTCGAGGGGCAGAGCACTCTCTGAAGAAAGTATTGAACTATTGCAGAATCTGAGACTTTATCTAATTCTTTATTAACCGGAGATTTACGACCTCTGAGGAAATAGACAAACGCTTGAGTGATAGTTGAGTTCAACCATTGAGACAGCAAAATTCTCGCGACAGTTAGTAGCCCATGTGCCTCACCCAAATAATTTGGTTCCTTTCCCCCTCACACCTTAGCCTACTGTTCTGACTTGGTGGTGCACATGTAGCCTATAGCCTGTTTAAGAGAAAAGTCATCATCGAATATTGTAAGAGCTTTCATTGTCTGCTTATATGTCCCCTTTATTTATCCTACGTTCTGACTTGGTGTAAAGGGAGAATACTGTAAGAACGGCCCATATTCTGAATTCTGTCTCTGTACATTTCAAAAAATAGTTATATTGATTACATCTGTCCTAGCTGGCTCATTAATGTCTTAATCAAAATTACGGTTTGCCTCTTATCTGCTCGTCAGTCATTTATGCCATAGTTTGTCAATCTCAATTATCAGTAGAAACCACATTTATTTAAGCAAGTCAGCCATATCAGCTATGTTTTTTTTAAAGACAGTAATTGAGGGTTATGGAAGAAATGCAGCTAACTGATTAGCACATACAGGCCAAAAATAATATAAGCACACTTTAAGTGGATTAGCTCGCAATATTATTCACTTAACTGTTATGCTAGCTACAGGAGTAGCTATTGTTAGTAAATTTTCCAACAGTCACTTAATCCAATGTGGTTTAATTCTTCGTGGTCTAGAGTGGTGGTAAACTTCACAGTGGCAACATGACTAGGAAGAAAATTCACATTGTATGTCACGGATTAACTGCTTGGCTTGAGAGAGATTCTAACTCATGTGATTGTCCATTGTAAGTCAGACGTAGTTTAGCTGGGAAGGCTATTCCATAGGCAATGTTGAGGGCTCTGAGCTGGCGTTTGACCCCGTCGTAGCCTTCTCCTTTTCGGTGCATGTAGGTCAGGGAAGAACATGATCTCTTGGTCCCTGTACATCACCTTGGCCTTTCGCACCACTCTGACTTTGTCTTGAAAGTTGAGAGACTCCATGATAAGGACTCTGAGAGAAGGGTGGCTTTTCAGGCCTGGAGGAGCTGGAAGGCGATGGGCTCTTTCAATGCACAGGGGGATCCGGAAAGTTGTCTGAGCCCCCTTCTCTCAAGAATCGCAACTGCGTCACAATTTTCCACTTTTTCGGGTAGATTAACCAATCTCAAATTAGACCTCGTGTGGTGGTTCACAAGCAAGTTTATTTTTGAAGTAAGGTACGCCACATGTTTTTCCAACTTTTTGGTCATTGTATTGACAGTGATGACAGTATCTTCCACCGTGCTAATGCATTCCTCTGCTTAATCCCTGTTAGGACACCTTCAAGTTCCATGGAAAAGTCTGCCCTTATGGCAGAGATTGCTTACAAAACCCCTTTGCTCTGGTTAAAGTGGTCGAAATCATTGGTTGCCATGTTGGATTCATGATAGAGATAGTTGAATTAGCAGGGCTAACTGGCCTAGCCTCGACCACCTTGTTGATGTGAGATATTATTCTTGTATTAGGAGGACTATGTTTGAGTCGATCATAACAGATGTAGATACCCATTACATTTTCCAAAGAAATTGCTATTCATGTTACGAGGATTTTAAATATTGTTCTATGAATTTGCCGAAGTTGGCAGGAGAGCACTAAACTCATTGCCATAACCAGGCCTCTTGTTACGACTCCCGCCGAAGTCGGTCCCTCTCCTTGTTCGGGCGGTGTTCAGCGGTCGACGTCACCGGTCTTCTAGCCATCGCCGCTCCACCTTTTCATTTTCCTTTTGTTTTGTCTTGTTTCTAGGGTTTGCCAATTACAACCGGAGGTCAGGTGGCGGCTCCCATTATCTCACTGCTAAAGGGGGGTCCGGTGCGTTTGTGGTGGTTGGCTGAGGTGGACAGGGCTTTTGGTCACCTGAGGTCTCTGTTTACCTCGGCTCCCGTGCTGGACCATCCGGATCCCCCTTTGGCATTCACAGTGGAGGTGGACATGTCTGAGGCTGGGATAGGAGCCATGCTCTCTCAGTGCTCGGGCAAGCCACCAAAGCTCCGCCCCTGTGCCTTCTTCTCGAGGAAGCTCAGCCCGGCGGAGCGAAACTATGATGTGGGGGACCGGGAGTTGTTGGCTTGTGTCAAGGCTTTGAAGGCGTGGAAACATTGGCTTGAGGGGGCTAAACACCCTTTTCTCATCTGGACTGACCACCGCAATCTGGAGTACATCCAGGCAGCGAGGAGACTGAATCCTCGTCAGGCAAGGTGGGCCATATTTTTTACCCGTCTTGTTTTCACCCTTTCCTACAGACCAGGTTACCAAAATGTGAAGGCAGACGCACTGTCCCAGCTGTATGACATAGAGGAGCGGCCCATGGATCCCACTCCCATACCCCCGGCCTCCTGCCTGGTGCCGCCGGTAGTGTGGGAGCTGGACGCGGACATTGAGCAGGTGTTATGTACAGATCGAGCTCCCCTCCGGTGTCCCGCTGGGCCCTACAGACTGCGGAGGCCTTGTTTACGCACGTCTTCCGGCACTACTTGGTGCCTGAGGATATAATGTCTGATCGCGGTCCCCAGTTCACGTCGAGGGTCTGGAGGGCGTTCATGGGACATCTGGGGGTCTCGATCAGCCTTACCTCGGGTTTTCTACCTGAGCGTAATGGGCAGGTGGAGAGAGTGAACCAGGATGTGGGTAGGTTTCTGCGGTCTTATTGCCAGGACCGGCAGGGAGAGTGAGCATGTACGTGCCCTGGGCAGAGATTGCTCAGAACTCGCTTCGCCACTCCTCTACTAACCTCTCCCCTTTCCAGTGCGTACTGGGGTACCAGCCGGTTCTGGCGCCTTGGCATCAGAGTCAGATCGAGATCACCGCAGTGAGGCCCCGTTGTTCGCACCGGGGGACCGGGTCTGGCTTTCGACCCGAAACCTGCCCCTCCGCCTGCTCTGCCGGAAGCTGGGGCTGCAGTTTGGTGGGGCCATTTAAAGTCCTGAGGAGACTGAACAAGGTTAGTTACAGGTTAAAGCTTCCCCCTTCCCCGCTCCAGGAGTCTGAGGTGCGGGAGGTACCTCCGACCCCTCTGGACATCGAGGGGGGCCCGGCCTATTCCGTTCGCTCCATACTGGATTCGAGGCGTCGGGCGAGGGGCCTTCAGTACCTTGTGGAGTGGGAGGGGTATGGTCTGGAGGAGAGATGCTGGGTTCTGGTGGAGGACATGTTGGACCCTTCACTGCTGTGGGAGTACCACCGTCACCGTCCGGATTGCCCTGCACCTCGCCCTCCGGGTCGTCCCCGAAGCCGGTTTCGGTGTGCTGCTGGAGCCGCACATCAAGGGAGGGGGGGTACTGTCACGACTCCCGCCGAAGTCGGTCCCTCTCCTTGTTCAGGCGGCGTTCAGCGGTCGACGTCACCAGTCTTCTAGCCATCGCCATTCCACCTTTTCATTTTCCATTTGTTTTGTCTTGTTTTCCCACACACCTGGTTTACATCCCCTCATGACTCTATGCGTATATTATCCTCTGTTCCCCCCATGTCTGTGTGTGGTATTGTTCGTTTGTTACATGTGTGATGCTACAGGCTGGTTGTGGGCCGGGTATTGTTGTACCTATGGTTCTGTATTTTGTACCATTTTGTGTATTTGTGCGCTATCGCTTTTCCCTTAGGCCGGAGTGTTGAGACACAGTTGAATGCGGCTGTTTTTTTCCTCTGCCTGATTAAAGTGTGCTTGTTCACTCATCTCTGCTCTCCTGCACCTGACTTCCTTCGACCAGTTACGCCCATCGTGACAGCCCTCCTATCTCTTTTTCTAATAATAACTTTTTTTAGGACCCTTTAGGTATGCCCAAAGAAAATATAAAAAATATTCGATAGAATACTGAATTTAGCCTGTACTTACTATAGCCCGTAGAAACGCATTGAATAAACCATTCATAAATTGCAATAAAGTCAACAAAATAAATCAAAAGGTTTTAAATGTCTGTCCTATATCTAGAATATATAAGAAAGCTCAGGATATATATACATCTTCTTTTTTTTACACATATTGAACCCCTAATTTTTATTGGCACAAAACTACCTCCATACTTCCATTCCTTTATATTGTTTACCGTAAGACGAGTCCCGTGACACTTGTGGGTAGAGCAAACCGGAAAACACCATTGTGTTTGTGAGAGTCTCCCATTTCCACAGTGGGGTGTTTTGTTTGTAGCCCAAATGGTTAGGACACTACAGACAGAAGTTGGCGACTTTAGATGAGTCCCATGGGGCTTGTGGGGATCGTAGAGCAAAACGGAGAACACCATCATGTTCGGGAGAGTCTCATCTTTCCATACGCTACAAGTGTTTTTGTGAAAAGACAGATTTTCAGGATGTCTCATGATCTGACAAACACCGCTGTAGCTTGGCCACCTCCCAACGCAGAAGAGGGGGCCGACATAGGGGGATGCAGTGGATTGAGACGCAGCCCATGAAAAAAACACACCTCTAGCTTAAACTGACAGGTTTGGATGGGTATTGTTTTATGTTACCTAGATTGATGCATGGGTGCGTCAAGACTCTTAAGGATATCTTAAACCCCTGTTCATATAGGGCTAAAAACAGCAACAATATATGAAATATGTTTTTCACAAATCAAGTGCAGTAGCTTGACTAGGGTCTTCACTGTTGAAGCATTCCTTGATTTTGTCTGATATGCTTGTGTATTATTTTCTGTTGCGCACGCTCTTCCTCCAGATCAATGTCTCTGAGAGCTCTTTGAACTCACTAGGAATTCTTGACGTCTCCGGTTTCCATGGTTATTGCAACTCCCCTCTGCTATTTCCTGTATTTATATTTGGTTGGGAGGAAGGGGATATGAGATTTAGGTCTAAGCATAGTGTGCCCCGTCGGCAACTTTTGAGTAACTCTGATTTAAGTTAAGAATAGTTGTCCATTATTTTGATCACAATGGATTCTTGCAATTATGAGAAGAAGACTTTGGTGACCTTCTATGGTGAGTGCCTGTTTATTGTGTTATTCTTCTGTGTTCAATCCAAAAGCATAGGCTACCTCTGTCAGAAAATATTTTTCCACTGTAACAAGATGGCAGCGGCATTTTAAGGTAAAAAAACAAGGACGATCCATGAGAAGAAAGGAATATGTCTTCTCTACAGCCTCTCATAATGCCAGGTAGCAGAGAAAAATGGTTTGTTTAGATTTTTAGGTGACCCATTCAACCAAAACAATGCTGTAGAGAGATACTGTATGGTAAAGATAAATACGTGAGATTTCTTTCTTGTTTTTGTCAGAATCTAATTCAGGCGTTCAGACTTTATAAACTACTACCTCTACATTCGATTTATATTGCGATTTTCAAAATCTTAAAGATGCTTTACATTAGTTAAAAACTTATGGCTGGGGGGCAGTATTGAGTAGCTTGGATGAATAAGGTGCCTAAAGTAAACGGCCTGCTCCTCAGTCTCAGTTGCTAATATATGCATATTATTATTAGTATTGGATAGAAAACACTCTAAAGTTTCCAAAACTGTTTGAATGATGTCTGTGAGTATAACAGAACTCATATGGCAAGCAAAATCCTGAGTGAGAAATCTGAGCTTTGTATGTATTCACCAGAGTGCCCAATGAAATCCCCTTGAGATATTGATGTTGCACTGCCTAAGGGTTCCCCTAGATGTCAACCATCAATAGAAATTGTAATGAGACTTCTATGGTGTTTTGGGAGTAAATGATAGCAGAATGTATCAGGTGTCCATCAAGCAGCCATTTTCTGATCATGCTTATACCTCATGGTACCCACTTGCGTTCCATTGCCCATGAAGACAAGGAATACTCCGGTTGGAACTTTATTGAAGCTATTTGTTACAAAACATCCTAATGATTGTTTCTGTACTTAGTTTTAAATGTTTCTTCGACTTGTAATAAAACTTTTTTACGTTTTTGTCCGATGTAACGCTGACCAGAATGAGCGTTTGGATATGCATACCAAACACGCTAACAAAAGAAGGTATTTGGACATAAATAACGGATATTATCAAACAAAACAAACATTTATTGTGGACCTGGGATTCCTGGAGTGCTTTCTGATGTAGATCAAAGGTAAGGGAATATTTATCATGTCATTTCTTGTTTATATTGATGCCATCTTTGCGGCTGTGGTGATTTTTACTTCTGAGCGCCGTCTCAGATTATTGCATGGGTTTCTTTTTCTGTAAAGTTTTTTTGAAATCTGACACAGCGGTTCCATTAAGGAGAGGTATATCTATAATTCCATGTGTAGAACTATTATCTACATTTATGATGAGTATTTCTGAATGATGTGGCTATGCAAAATCGCTGGATGTTTTTGGAACTAGAGAATGTAACGCGCCAATGTAGACTCAGAATTTCTGATATAAATATGAACTTTATCAAAGAAAACATGCATGTATTGTGTAACATGAAGTCCTATGAGTGTCATCTGATGAAGATTATCAAAGGTTAGTGATTAATTCTCTCTTTGTGCTTTTTCTCTCTCTCTCTGGCTGGTAAAATTGGCTGTGTATTTTAGTGAGTTGTTGGTGACCTAACATATTCGTTTGTGGTGCTTTCCCCGTAAATCCTATTTGAAATCGGACACTGGTGGGATTAACAACAAGACTACCTTGAAAACGATATAAGATGTGTTTGAGGAATTTTAATTATGGCATTTCTGTTCTTTTGAATATGGCGCCCTGTACTTTCACTGGCTGGTGTCATATCGCTCCCGTTAACGGGATTGCAGCCATAAATTAATTAACCACACAGGCCCCTCTAGTCCCCTGATGATGTTCTAACTGCTTTATGAAAAGTCCCTTTTCTCTGAAGCACAGAGAACCAAAAAAATACAGCAACTGATCTGTGGTACCATGCATACATAAATGTATTAAAGCAATAATGAACAACTAATCAAATATAAACTTAATCAGATTACACTATTCCTGTTTTTTTATATCGAAGGCTTATACAAAATAATACTCCAATACGTATAATCCAATACATCTATTTGTAAAACAATTATCTTATATTATATTAAGTAAAAAAGTAATTCATATGTGCCCTAAGTGCAGGTTTATGATCAGAGTGAAAGCAAAGAACCTTGTACAGACTGTAGCAACTGTTTCTGTGTTCAGGCAAACCACTAAATGTCACTTGAAGTCACTTGAGTACGTGGAATGGCAAAGAGAACTAGGGTAAAAAAAATTCATTGCATGAAGATTTTTCACATTTTAAAATTACCAATTGTTTCTTTGGGAAGATGTATAAAGTGGTCTGTGCATTTGAAAAAAAGAATAAACACACCAATTTCACTTTTGCATGTAGAATCACCACTGTACTGTGTCACAGGCCGGCTCATAGCCTGTGGCAAAAATGAGGGGACACGAACAACAGGTACAGGCCAATCAAAAAGGTTCTTTATTGTAAACCAAAACAATTCAATTTAAACAAAGAAAAAGGAATGAGGTGTGAAAGTATCATAATGTAAGGTGTATGTAAAGTGCAGGAATGCATGAATCTGTGTGTGTGAATATGACTGAGTGAAAACTATGCAAATCTACAAAGGAACAAACAAAACAGGATCATACCTGGAGCAGAGAGAGAGACAAGAGTGATTTGTGAAGCCATTTAAATACCCTGAGCCCAGGTGACTCCAATCACTAACGACCCTCCTCTGCCTGCAGGAGGAACCGCCCCTGCACTGCAGAGGGGCCGTGACAACTGTTTTATATTTAGAACAAGCAGCACACAGCCAGCTCACGGGTCTATTGGTGCAATAAGCACAGGGAAAACAGAAGAAGCACAGATGCGACAAGGGAAAACAAATTATCTCACTGTGGATAACTAGCTAGCATAATGATGTCACGAGCTTGCTATAACTATGAAATTGGCATGCAAAGTAGCAAGCTAGCTACCGGCACAGAGAAATGGGCACAGAGAAATGTTTTTTTTTTGTCCAACCAGATCTGCAAGAAGGTTCTAGTGTATTCCCTCTGTCCTTCGACTGATGTTGAAAGTAGACAAAGATTTTTTTTAAATCTTTGAAATGGATGAAAATAGATTTTCCTAGTGTTTACTCTTTATATACATTTAACTCAATAGGTTAATTTTTAATGTACTATAGATACTTTGAAAATGTTCCATGCAACATCTTCCAGAATTTAATCTCAAGGGTATTTAAAACTTGTTGGGGCTAGGGGGCAGCATTTTCACTTTTGGATGAAAGGCGTGCCCAGAGTAAACTGCCTCCTACTCTTTCCCAGATGGGTATATATGCATATTAGTATTACTGGTGGATGGGAAACACTCTGAAGTTTCTAAAACTGTTTGAATTATGTCTGTGAGTATAACAGAACTCATATGGCAGACAAAAACCTGAGAAGAAATCCAAACAGGAAGTGAGAACTTGATTTTGAAAACAGTGCCATTTGATGTCCATCTTAGATATGAATGAGCATGCACTTCCTAGGGCTTCCACAAGATGTCACCGTCTTTAGATTCTGGTTGTATGATTCTACTATAAAGGAGGGGCTCATAATAGCTCTTTGAGAGGGTGGTCTGGCAGAAAGCCTCGGTCTCATCTTGTGGAAGCGCTCGGTCACGAGAGAGTGTTCTTTTGTTCCAATGCGTTTCTTCAGACAATGAAATTCTCCGGTTGGAACCTTATTGCTGGTTAATGTTTAAAACATCCTAAATATGGATTGCATACATCATTTGACTTGTTTCTACGACCTGTAACGGAACTTTTTGAGTTTTTGTCTGGAGGAATTGCTCGTGCTTTTTGAGGATTGAATGCTGGGCTGAACAAGCTAACAACAAGTGACTAAATGATGGGCTTTATGGAACAAATCAGTCATTTATTGTTGAACTGGAATTCCTGGAACTGCCTTCTGATGAAGATATTCAAAGGTAAGTGAATATTTAGTGTTTTTGTAGCTTCTGTATTTTATACTGATAACAAGTTCAAACAGGTGCCATTAATACAGGTAACAAGTGGAGGACAGAGGAGCCTCTTAAAGAGGTCTGTGAGAGCCATAAATCTTGCTTGTTTGTAGGTGACCAAATACTTACTTTCCACCATAATTTGCAAATAAATGCATTAAAAATCCTACAATGTGATTTCTGGATTTTTTTTCTCATTTTGTCTGTCATGGTTGAAGTGTACCTATGATGAAAATTACAGGCCTCTCTCATCTTTTTAAGTGGGAGAACTTGCACAATTGGTGGCTGACTAAATACTTGTTTGCCCCACTGTATATACTTATTGTGGGAAGCTTGTGGAAGGATACACGAACCGTTTGAACCAAGTTGAACAATTTAAAGGCAATGCTACAAAATACTAATTGAGTGTATGTAAACTGAAAGAAATAAAATCTGAAATAAATCACTAATATTTTTCTGATGTTTCACATTCTTAAAATAAAGTGGTGATCCTAACTGAACTAAGAGAGGGAATTGTTACTAGGATTAAATGTCAGGAATTGTGAAAAACTGAGTATAAATGCATATATAATAGTGAGAGTTATAGGGATATATAGGGAGAGGGATATGTTGGTGTAGACCAAAGCGCAGTGTGATACGTGTTCATGTTGTTTTATTTGAACAGAAACACTAAAAAAAATAACAAAGAGAGTGAAACGAAAACGAAACAGTCCTTAAGGTGCAGCAACACAAAACAAAAAAACAACTACCCACACCCATAGTGGGAAAACAGGCTGCCTAAGTATGGTTCTCAATCAGAGACAATGATAACCAGCTGCCTCTGATTGGGAACCATACCAGGCCTAAACATAGAAACACAACACCTAGACATACAACATAGAATACCCACCCACATCACACCCTGACCAAACGAAAAATAGAAACATGCAAAGCAATCTACGTTCAGGGCGTGACAATTTGGCACAAGCAGACAACACAGTTTCAAACAGTTAAACCCTGCCCTTCCTTCCTCATAGCAGAACACCTTTAGACACAGCTGAACAGATTGTAGAGATGCATGTGGAATATCCGTCATAAAACATTGCTTTAAAAAACGTCATGAAGTTGAGTTAATGTTCTGTTATAGTAGAGAATTACTTGTCTTCATGAGAAGATGGCTTCATTGTCTGGTGAGTGCCTGTTAATTGTGTTGAACAGATAATTAAATAGAACATATCTTATATAACATTATGGGGTGTTTTCCCAGACAGAGGGTGTTATTTTGTTGTTATATTGTCAACAAAGCGTCATGAGAGAATTATTATGCCAAGTTTTCAAACTACCGGTTGTTTGTTTGGGAAGATGTATAATGTGATCTGTGCATTTGAAAAACAGCATAAATACACCAATTTCCCTTTTGCATGTAGATTCACTACTGTATAGTTAGTTCTATTTTTAAAAGAGATCCACTATGGCTCCAAGCCAAATAACCATTATTTGGTATTATATACAGTAGAGCATTATTGTGTTTAAGAAGATGTAATGTGTGTGATCATTACAATGTAGAGGCAGCAGGAGGCTTAAAAGCGTTGGGCCAGTAACCGAAAGGTCGCTGGTCAGAATCCCCGAGCCGACTAGGTGAAAAACAGATTTTCCCTTGAGGAAGTAACTTAACACTTCTAGCTGCTGTAAGTCATTCTGTATAAGAGTGTCTGCTAAAATGTAAACAAAAACAAGTACGTCTTTGTGTGTTGGCCCAGGTCACCGTCAAGCCCTGAGCAACACAGGAGACAGGCCAGCAAGCAACGTTTTAAAGATTGGGGTTGTTTTTGTTAACTTTAGTAAATGGATCATGTACTGTAGCTTCACAAGATAGGCAATATTTTCGAACTATGCAACTTTAGTGTTGTTCAATATAATTGTTTTGTTTTCACTGTTAAACTTGTAAAATAAGAATTGTGCACAGAGACATGTTTTTTTGTCCTACTAGATCTGCAAGAAGGTTCTAGTGTATTCCCTCTATCCTTCGACTGATGTTGAATGTAGACAAAGATTTTTTTTAAAGTCTATGGATGAAAATCGATTTTCCTAGTGTTTACTCTTCATAAAAACATTTAACTCAATAGGTTAATACATTTTTAATGTACTGTAGATATTTTGAAAATGTTCCATGCAACATCTTCCAGCATTTAATCTCAAGGGTATTTCATCTCAACAGCTATAAACTACATTTTATCACACAACTCTAACCATTCTGTTTGGTTTTATGGCTGTCATGTAACCAAGGTACTGTATGACAAGTCATGTAATTAAGGGGTTCTACAGAGAGAACAAGAGAGACAATGGCTGTGTTTCATTCCAGGAAGATGTTCCCTCCCTTATGCTCTCACAGACTGGATATGCCAAAACAATGTGGCAGGTTGTCTCAGATCTGTGAAGTGGAGTGAAGAACGAGGGCATAGTGAAGTGAAGATTTTCCTGGAATGAAACACAGCCAACACCTGCATGGAAAACTGACAATCTAAACATACTTTGTTTACATACTTCAGTACTAGTTGAGTTCAAACTCTAATGGAAAGGATGTATGATGTCTACTAGGACCATCCCAGAGGGAAATCTGAACAAAATTATATATGTAGAGAGAGAGAGAGAGAGAGAGAGAGAGAGAGAGATTTCATTTTGGAACATGCAGACACATTACATTTTCAAAAGCCACGCCAATCCTACCTCATAACAGACAACCTTTAGACACAGCTGACCAGATTGTAGCTCACTGTGGAATATCCATCATAAAAATCTAATTCAGTTTTACGTTCACGTTCTGTCATTTGAGGAGAGGATACTGACTTCTAGACTATGGAGTCCTTGACTAGAGGAACTAGGTTTAGATGGTTATCACCTGAGTTTTTTTTTTAGAAGTCTGGGATGGACGACAAATATTTAATTTTCAGAAAGCTGAAAAATAGGCTTTTAGGCAAAGTAGTTCCCACTTTGTCAAAGGCAGGGACACTGTCACGCCCTGACCTTAGTATTCTTTGTTTTCTTTATTATTTTGGTTAGGTCAGAGTGTGACGAGGGTGGTATGTGTGTTTTTGTCCTGTCTAGGGTTTTTTGTATTTCTATGGGGTTTTGTTATGTCTAGGTAAATTTACAATAACCCAAAAAAGATTGTATCCCCGTTTTGAGAAACCTGGATAAGATGCCTGGCATATGATGATCTTAGACGGGATGCTGTTGCATGTAAACATCTTATCCCGTTTACTGTTGTTTTTCGTGGTCTGCGCAGGTTCAGTTTCACATACCATGGGTGTGTGTAATCTTGTTTTCATCTGATTTTCAAACAAATCACTTCAAAATGTAGGTTACTTGCACAGTTCAATCCATCATAATTTATTAATTTATTTTGCTGATACTCTGTACTGGACCGTATAGCCTACTGGCTTCCTTCACCCCTAATTTAGACAACTTTCTGCTTATAACTTCTGACAGTGTCAACAAACACAAACATACATGTACAACTGAGGATATAGAATGTTCTGTTTTTTTCGTTTTGCGCCAAAACAGCTGGGAGGAGATTGTTTATCGTCCAATTCCATGGCACAAGGTTGTACAGTATGGGCTAATACTGTATAAAAACAATGCAAGATTCAACACTTTGTGCTTTTTGTCTTAAATTATTCTTGCCACAAACCATTTCTTTATGTGGGTTGTTTGAGTCGAAGTGAGATCTTTAAGAAACTGGACACCTGCCCCCTAGGCCGTATTATAATTCCAGACATTTGGTAGGCCATTTGTTTGTCAAGTATAGTTAGATAGGGTTGGCCCAAAATACTAAAGGAAGTAGTGCCCATCAGAATAATGTCTTACATTGATAGAATGAATGCATTAGTAATCTAGTTAACACCAGTAAAGTTGTCTGTTTCGTTCAAGGATCAGGGTGAAAACGCAATAACTCCAAAACAGTGGAAAGATTGGTCCTGTGCAAAATGTCCAAATGTCATCAGTTTGACTGGTTTTAAGGAAAAGCTGAGAAAAACAATAAAACACATTTATGATAAGACTTCAGTTCATCTTGGGTGCATCATTTATGTGGTTGAAATACTGTCTGCAGGCATAACAGAGTCAAAGATAACATGTTACATGTCCATTAGCATTTTTTAAAGAGATGCTGAAAGAAATCAATCATATTTCTCCACTCCTGTTCCCAAGACAAAATTTACATTGGTTGTATAATTTCACTGCAAGAAAAGCATAATTCTGCAGGAGTTAATATTATATAATGCTTCATGTGAGAGGTTATAGGCCGACGGTCAGTGTCCAGATTTACGTTACTATTCCATTTAACCCATATGAACTCAAATGAGGAATATTGTGTTTATTCATGGATACAGGGATACACATGAGTGGGATATCAAAGGTGCATGTAAACAGCTCATCCAGAATAAGACCTTAAGTGGGATATGAGCTACTATCCAGAATACTGTGCGCATGTAAATGTGGTCAATGATTATGCAACAACATTTAACAGCTGTGGGGAATCTCTCAGCATAAGGTTTGTTTGGTGCTGTATCATGTATAAAGGCGCTGAGGAGATGACTGACTAAGTGTCAATAATTATTTCTATTCTCTCCCAGGATTAACATAACATGGAGAAAAACCAGGTTACCATTGTCATCGATTCAAATACCGGTAGAAACTGCAGCCAAACATTAACACAGTCGTTTTGAATTCATTGGGAGTCCTAAATTGCAGTCGCTTAAATGGGATCTGGATTAAGTGGTATGTTTCTTTACTTAGTTGCCACCAACATGTTCAGTTATTTGTTAATTTATATATGATAAGTAATCCTACTCTGTCCTCTCCATAGCCTCTGAAAACAATCCATTGATTGCATCGGATGAGTCAGAAGATGGTATATTATTTTGACTTATTATTGACTTATTACTGACTTATTATTGACTTAATCATAATATTCTTTAATTTCTTTAGAAAAAAAAATTCTAAAATAAAATCTAACACAATTTTTGGTTTGGCTTTACCCTGTCACCAACAGTTGTCATTTTTGAAGAACTAGATTTTGTGCTTATTGGTTGCCATGGGGCTGGAAAGAATACAGCAGGAAACATCATCCTGAACAAAAAGGAATTCAATTACTGGACATCATGGAGCAAACAAGCTGTGAAGAAAGAGACTAAGCTAGGCAGTCGTAGAATTACTGTGATCCGCACTGCAGGTTGGTCTGGGCGTTCAAGTAAGGATGAGACAAAACAGCAGATTATAGAATCTGTCCGGTCCTCATTTAAAGATGGACCTGATGCTATCCTCTTGGTTATTAGAATCGGTTGTACAGACTCTCTAAAACCGACTCTATCTATTTTCACGAATGAGGAAGGAGAGAGGAGCACGTATGAAGATACATTTATCGAAAGAGCATTGAATAAGACAGTGGTGCTGTTCACAAATGAGGAAGAATTGGACAAATTGCATCTAACTATTGAGAGATACATTACTGACTATAACCTTGAAGGGTTGATAGAGAAATGTGACGGAAGGTATTGTGTTCTTTCTGACAAAAAGTCACGTAAGGTTCAGAATTCAAAGCTGATCAAGCAATTAGAGGAAATGATATCTGAAAACAGACATGAGAATTGCCAGGTGGAAGAGAGGTGCATGGGCACGTTGGAGAAGATAGTGGAGAAGACGACAAATTTAATAACAAACCTTGAAAAAAAGATTGCAAGACTTGAGGAAAAGATGCGTAGTTGTAAGATTAAGAGAGACTTGGAATCCTGTGAGAGGGAGATAGAAAAACTGCAGAAGACCATTAAACAGAAGAATAAAGAACTGCAAGAAGTAAAGGCTTGTATTGAAAAGTTAAGTCCCAAAGTCAAAACAGATAATCAGACACAAACAGAAGAGGACAACGATTCACAACGCCTGCGAGACGAAGCAATCAATAAGGACAACCTGGTCTACGAGTTGAGTGCAACTAAAGCACAGTTGGAAAAAGAGTTGAGGACAGCTGAAGAAGAGTTGAAGAGCACTGAAGGAAAGTGGAGGAGAACTGAAGAAGAGTTGAGGAGAACTAAAGCAGATTTGGAAGAACAGCTGAGGACAGCTGAAGAAGAGTTGAGAAGAACTAAAGCAGATTTGGAAGAACAGCTGAGGAGACGTAAAAAAGAGTTGGAAAAGGCGAAGAAAACAGGAGAGTCAAAGAATACTGAACTTTATTTTAAACTATCTAAAGTGTTGAACAGGAAGTCTCTTACCTCTTATTGTAAGGAAGAAATAAGTCAGAAGAATATCAAGATAGAAATGACTCAACGGTCATGTATTGGTAAGTATGCTAAAATTATTTAAATTCTCAGTTGTTCTGGTAGAGGCAGAACAAGCCTCCACATATTTTTTATTCAATAATAGAAATAGAAGAAAAAAAACATTTCAGGTTGTTGCTTCTCTTCTTGATTTCACCCCTGTAGACTTTCCAGCCAACCCGTCTACCCCCATTGGTCAAGCCTTTATCACTAAACACAAGACGGAGTTGGTGAACCGACTGGGACTCTTGCTGCCCATACTTCTGAGTCTCCAGGATCGAGGAGTTCTGAGTCAAGAGGAGATTGAGGAGGTGGAATGTAAAGACACCAAGTCCCAACAGAATCAGGCCTTGCTCAACATGGTTGTGCGGAAGGGAACTCGCGCCCAAGACTACTTCTACCTAGCTCTGAGAGAATCAGACCTTTTGTTGGTGGAGGACCTGTGTAACTGTCGCAAATAGGCCCCCAGGTCTCAGGCAAGGTGACGAGACTGAGCAAGGTCTAATGTGTACCAAACAACGTCTACACACAATACGTGGACACACATTTATCTTGCTCTCTCATTCATTTCAGTTGACTTAATCTATGGTATTACTAAGGTTGCAAAGGGAGGGTATATTACTTGTAACTTTCAAAGTTTACCAGTAAACTACCAGAATGTTGGTAACTTTCATTTTATCAGATGACATCTATTGGCCTTCTTGAGCACTTCAGATTATTACATGTGACTGTGATTATCTGTAATTATCTCTGGCCCTCATCAAATGTAAATATATATAAAATAATTTATCCCTCTTTAAATGATGTTCAGCTTATAAAAGCTTCAAAAAGCCTTTATAATGCCTTCATATGCGCTAAATACATGTGTTACAATGCATCTATAACTGTATGTCATGCTTTATAAAGGGTTCACAAATGTGGCTTAACTGTGTGTCATAATCACCAAAGTCGAATGTGACATAAACATGTGCTTTATAAAGGGTGACATGGTGTGCTGCAGGATTACATTACACCCAAGAACCACTGACCTTGATGAAAGTCCCCAACATCAGGAAACTGAAAGTGGCTTTCTTCTGGAACCAAGTTAAAGCTTCCTCAGTACACAAACACACACACACACACACACACGAATATAATGAGCCATACCGTGTGGTGCTGGGCCAAGTCAGGTCTTTGACACATTCACCCTCTCCCCCACTGAAAGATCAGCCACAAAATTTGGCACCATTGTAACAGGTTGTTATCAAGTCCTCCAGGTAGGACTATGCCTACTCCAAATCATCTTGGCTCTGACACACACAAACAAGCTTTGCAGGCCCATCAATCCATTTAAATATCTCACACCTTACAGTAACCTGTGGGTCATGAGAGAACCTTCAAAAATCAGCAGAACATTTCTAACCTATTTATTGACACTTTTATGTAGTTCCCTGTAATGCTTAGTTTGAAGTGAGACACCTTCAGTCATTCATAACACATCCATAAAGAGTCTATATCGCATGACACTGTATTTAATTTCAGACCCCTTTGGTCATTCATAACACATACACAATGATGTAAACACAAGTGTATTAACTCTAAAGGAACATCACAAATAAACAAACACCAAAGACATGTTTAAACCATACATTTTCCTTTTATTTTTTACATTTTTAAAATACAAATACATTAAGAGGTACTGTATGTTGGTTCCAACCTTAAAAGTAACAACAAAGAAAGTTAGCAGGTCTGGTAGGTAGCTAGCAATTGCTGTGAAGTCACCAAGATTAATTTAAATAACGATTGAGGTAGCTATGTAATCGAACTCAACACCAATATAACTACTGTAAACTCATGTAACTACTGTAAACAATAAATAAAGGATAACTTACTCATTTTCCGCTGTCCAGTGACACCACCAACCAATACACCTCTAACCAAACAGTGCATGCAAACTGAATTAAAGGTAACTACACTCACAAATCTAAGTTTCTTATATTTTTCCCAGACCTCAAATGTGGTCCCCTGGTGTGGTTTAAGCATTGCTGAGAAAACCGAAAATAAATAATGTGTTTGTTTTATTAAAATGTGTGAAAGAAAACTGGGGGAAATCTGAAACCTGAAAAACAAAACCGAGAAAACTGATTTAAACTGGTCACATTTGACATTGGGGATAATATCACACAGTTATTCCACATTTATGAACCCTTTATAAAGCTTGACATACAGTTATCGATGCTTTGTAACACATTTATGTAGTGCCTATGAATGCATTATGAAGGCTTTATGAAGCCTTTGTAAGCTGAATGTAATTTAAAGCAGGATCAAATAGGTCAAATAAGATTATTTTAAAATAAAAAATAGAACGACAAAGCTGTAAAATAGTTTATAAAAAAATAATGCCATTGTTGATTAGATGCATTTTTAATTAATTATGCTATTTCCTGTCAGGTTAGTGTTTTTCACCATGAATCTTGTTCTGGAGGCAGGTCTGCAGTGGTCACTAGCTAGCACAGCCACAAAGTCATAAAATCACATTTTAAACCTAACCTTAACCACACTGCTAACCCTAATGCTTAACCATAACCTTAAATTAAGACCAAAAAGCAAAATAATTGTCATACATTTTCACAATAGCCAATTTTGATTTTGCAGCTGGCCCATCTAGTGGAAATCTCTAAATTATGTCCCGAGGGCAAGATTCATGACAATAAACATCAACCTGCTATTTTATCTTGCACCGTATAATCTATCAACTAGAAACTAATGGACAATATAGACACATATACAAAATGTTAACTATATATGTTTTTTATTTTTTTTTATTCAAGTATAAATTACGGAAGTTACTATAGATTACCATTGATTAATTGTCAATTACCAAAACTCAAGAAAATTCAGGTTACTTTAGGAAATTACCGGTAGCTTTGCAACCCTAGGTAGTATCTGCATTTTATTAGCACTACCTGAGAGGAACAGACTGTGGAAAGATCTGGAAGAGCCAGAGCTTGTTGGTGTGTAATAACGTGTTCCAACATCACCTAGGAGAGGACATCAGGCACTCTCACCAGTACAACGCTGCAGTTATAAGTTTGAAGTTATCTGCGCTGTCTACCGGACGAAGAGCCTGTCAATTTCTAAGAAGAGGGGTTAACTTGAGACAGTTAACTTCGGACTTGCATTCAGAGGGGTGAAGCATTTGACAAAATATACTCTTCAGAAAGGACAATATTCCTCACTTAACATGACAAGTTAATTATGTCTTATCTTTTACTGTAGATGATCTGTCTGCAGCATTGGAAATGTTAAACTGTCTTGGTTAGGCCCCCGGGTCTCAGGGAAGGTGACTTGACTGTGAAGGGCTTATGTATCTCTACTACACAGGTG
This sequence comes from Oncorhynchus tshawytscha, assembly GCF_018296145.1. Classification (NCBI taxonomy): domain Eukaryota; kingdom Metazoa; phylum Chordata; class Actinopteri; order Salmoniformes; family Salmonidae; genus Oncorhynchus; species Oncorhynchus tshawytscha. The sequence goes on along the minus strand of NC_056438.1, from coordinate 17,574,392 downwards.
TACTGACTGAACACAACCAGCTCAGGGTAGGTAAATAACCTGATCAGAACAACTTTGTGGTTGAAGCTTGACACCCCCTGGTGTTATGGTGGAAGGACATTGTGGACAATGTTGTTTTTTTAATCTTACTCTTTACACCAGGGATCATCAACTAGATTCAGCAGCAAGACAATTTTCTTGTTGAGTGGATGGTGCGTGTGACCAGAACATCATCACAAATAATTGTAGACTGCAAATTGACTGCAAGAAGCCCAAACAGATATGTTTGACCAAAACGTAGTAATTTCAAACCTTGCTTACATTTCTATAAGATCATGTCTCTCTTATGCCTGGGAATACTTGGGAACATATTTTTTTAATTAAAATCTCTTTTATTTGGGTTACATCCCTGTGTTTTTGTATACGTGTTTGTTTTGGGCTTCGTCCCCGTGCCTTTTCATGGCATGTTGTATATTTGGGGTTTGGCATTAAACCCCCTTACGAATTCATCTGCCTGTCTCCAATCATTTATACAATGTGACAAATAGCTGTATGTTTCAACTTGATTTTTCTTGCACTAACACTTGCGGTTGAAGATCTGATAACATTCTGTCACGCCCTGGCCATAGAGAGGCTTTTATTCTCTATTCTGGTTAGGCCAGGGCGTGACAGAATGTTATCAGATCTTCAACCAAAACCTAATATTAGATAAAGGGAACCTACGTTTACAAGTCAAATTAAAATAAAACATCCACTTATTTGATGTATTTAATGAACAAAGTTATGCAAAACCCAGGTTCTTACTGTGGAATGCAGCGTTTGGTTTTCGCCAGACATAATGGGACTCATCTCGTCCAAAAAGTTGATTTGTTTTCCAAATGCACCTGGATGGACAGATGAGTCAAAGGTATAACTTTTTGGACGGCAGGGGTGCCAACATGCCTGGCGAAAACCAAACACTGCATTCCACAGTAAGAACGTTATACCAACGGTCAAGCATGGTGGTGGTAGTGTGATGGTTTGGGGATGCTTTGCTGCCGTAATAGAAGGAACCATGAATTCTGCTCTGTATCAGAGAATTCTACAGGAGAATGTCAAGCCATCCGCCCGTGAGCTGAAGCTGAAGTGCAGCTGGGTCATGCAGCAAGACAATGATTCAAAACACACAATCAAGTCATCATGAAAATGTCTAATAAGCAACACTTTTCAAGTTTTGGAATGGCCTAGTCAAAGTCCAGACCTAATCCCAATTGAGATGTTGTGGCAGGACTTGAAATGAGCAGTTCATGCTTGAAAACCCACAAATGTCGCTGAGTTAAAGCAGTTCTGCCCGGAAGAGTGGACCAGAATTCCTCCACAGTGATGTGAGAGACTGATCAACAACTAGGAAGAATTTGGTTGGAGTCATTGCAGCTACAGGTGGCACAACCAGTTATTGAGTGTAAGGGGGCAATTACTTTTTCACACAGGGGCATTGGGTGTTAAATAACTTTTTTAATGAAATAAATTAAATAAGTATGTAATTGTTGTGTTGTCTGTTCACTCAGGTTCCCTTTATATAAGATTAGGTTTTGGTTGAAGATCTGATAACATTCAGTATTGTCTGTAATTGTCTGTTCACTCAGGTTCCCATTATATAAGATTAGGTTTTGGTTGAAGATCTGATAACATTCAGTATCAGAAATATGCAAAACTAGAGAAAATTAGAAAGGCGGCAAATACTTTTTCACAGCCCTGTATTTCCCACCATAGCCTATTCTGCTGTGACACTGAATGACGTCTTAGTGATCAATAAAGTATCTCTATCAATTCAGGTTTGCAAAAATTATCCCTCAAAAATGTGCTATTTTTTGTTGTTGTTGTTGACTACATTTAGTTAAGTATAAATTATTATAGTACATTTATGACAGGACCATGAACCCAGTCTGAATACAGCTTTGTCTCTCTGTGTTCTACTTATTAGGTTCAGTATTTCATCTGGCTCTTTTTTTATTTTATTTATTTTATTTTTTTATTTCACCTTTATTTAACCAGGTAGGCCAGTTGAGAACAAGTTCTCATTTGCAACTGCGACCTGGCCAAGATAAAGCATAGCAGTGTGAGCAGACAACACAGAGTTACACATGGAATAAACAATTAACAAGTCAATAACACAGTAGAAAACAAAGGGGGGAGTCTATATACAATGTGTGCAAAAGGCATGAGGAGGTAGGCGAATAATTACAATTTTGCATCTAAGTGTTCTGTCTGGCTCTGTGTTCTGTCTGGCTCTGTGTTCTGTTTGTCAAAGTGTTTTGTCTGTCTGATTGCCCCTTATCTCTGGTCAGTAATAAGTACAACACACATGTATGTCCTATACCCAAATAGTCCACTAGATGTCATAAGAAGATTAGAATGAGGACCAGATTTACCCAGGACCATCTGAAAGGATTAAGTGTGTTTCCCTGCACACGCACACATACAGGCGCGCGCGCACACACAAACAAGTCTGATCCTGAGTGTTTCACCCTCCTTAGGGTGGGACCAACCAAGCTGATGGGCATCCCCGTTTAATGCAAATTATTGTAACCTCACACGGACGAAAGAGTATGAGAAGAAAGAGTTACCTTCTGCTGCGGTGTAAGTGGAAAAATATGCGTTGTGGCGTTGCTTCGTTTCTATTCAGGAGGATCGGCTCTCATTGACTCCGCTTCACAGATCTGATATGACTGGAGGTGTAAAAAAGAGAATGGAGGTGTGAACGCATGTAAACCTACCCAGTTGTTTCAGATCGGTGAAGGGGAGTGAACAAAGGCAGGGAGAGAGAGAGGTGCGTGCAGACACAATAAGGTTTCAAAACCTCTGAAAATCTAAAGAAACACTTTGTTTACATACTTTGCCAATGGTTGAGCTCACCATTCAAAAGGGAAAATAGTATTCTTTGATACTAATCTCTCTCTCTCTCCCCTCTGTCTGTCCGAGAGAAAGAGAGAGAGGGTGGGAAAGTGAGAGACAGAGGGGGGAAGAGTGAGAGGGAGAGCGATGGGAGTGAGAGAGAGCGAGCAAGAGGGAGGGAGGGAGGGAGGGGGGAGAGAGATTTTGGCACCTGCCAACATAACACACGCTGGTTTTTTAAAGGTTAAATGGGTAATCTATGACTGGTGGATCCATTTTTGGACTTTTGAATTAATTATACACTACAGGTCAAAAGTTTTAGAACACCAACTCATTTAAGTATTTTTCTTTATTTTTTACTATGTTCTACATTGTAGAACAATAGTGAAGACATCAAAACTATGAAATAACACATGGAATCATGCAGTAACCAATTATTATATTTGAGATTATTCAAATAGCCACCCTTTGCCTTGATGACAGCTTTGCACACTCTTGGCAATCTCTCAACCAGTTTCATGAGGTCGTCCCCTGGAATGCATTTCAATTAACAGGTGTTACTTCTTGTGGAATTTCTTTCCTTCTTAATGCGTTTGAGCCAATCAGTTGTGTTGTGACGAGGTAGGGGGTTATACAGAAGATGGCCCTATTTGGTAAAAGACCAAGTCAATATTATGGCAAGAACAGCTTGAATAAGCAAAGAGAAACGACGGTACATCATTACTTTAAGACACGAAGGTCAGTCAATCCAGAAAATCCAAAAAAGAACTTTGAAAGTTTCTGCAAGTGCAGTTGCAAAAACTATCACTGGCACCATCATGTTGTGGGGGTGCTTTGCTGCAGGAGCGACTGGTGCACTTCACAAAATAGATGGCATCATGAGGCAGGAAAATTGTGTGGATATATTGAAGCCACATGTCAAGACATCAGTCAGGAAGTTGAAGCTTGGTTGCAAATGGTTCTTCCAAATGAACAATGACCCCAAGCATACTTCCAAAGTTGTGGCAAAATGGCTTAAGGGCAACAAAGTCAAGGTACTGGAGTGGCCATCACAAAGCCCTGACCTCAATCCCATAGAAAATGTGTTGTCAGAATTTAAAAAGCGTGTGCAAGCAAGGAGGTCTACAAACCTGACACAGTTACACCAGCTCTGTCAGGAGGAATGGGCCAAAATTCACCCAACTTTTTGTAATGTACGTTGGCTTAGTTAAACAAAGTGGCTGGCTTCTGGGTTAAGCGGGCAGGTGTTAAGATGCACGGTTTGGCGGGTCATGTTTCGGAGGACGCATGACCCAACCTTCGCTTCTCGAGCACGTTGGGGAGTTGCAGCAATGAGACAAGATCGAAATTGGGGAGAAAAAGGGGGTAAGAAAATATTTTGTAAAACCCATGTGAGAATTTCTACATGGAGCAAGAAGCCGTCGATCCTGAGATTATAACATCGAAGAGATTGAACAATAAGATAACACTGACAACAATTCAAAACATGAAGTCACGCCTTTTAGCATGCATCAATAATGAATAGTAGGAGTCCTATCAGGAGATCACAAAACTGGAGGTGATCAATAAACAGAAGGATCAGGAAATAGCCAGAGTAAAGTTTCTTCTCAGTCAGCCAAAAGTAGATGGTCATATCCCAACCGATTGTCCAGAATCTCCAGAAGACAAACAGAAACCTCTGCTAGAAAAGGGAAGCAATGAGGAAACAAATGTGGAGAGAAAATACTGGATGGAAGAGGTGAAGAAGAGAAATAAAGAGATAGAAAAGTTGAAAAAGCAAGCTGGCTATGGTACCATTTCAAAACCAGTGAACATGAATGGGAGAAAGGACACAAATGGAAGCGTTTCCCAGAACAAATGAGGGGACAATCCATCGAAATGAAGACATTGAAATGAGGCAACTGCACACTGGTTGTATTGTTTAACTAAGCCAATATTATACAGCACGTCCCTTGTAAACGCAAGAAGATAAGACTTTCCCCCCCATTTAATCTCCTCTACATAAGGTATCCGATGTATCGCCCCGACTTTTGTCACTTCCACCTCTTTCACACTTATAGGGCACTCCATGAATTCATGATCCCCACGATAGCTGCAACACCCTATACACCGATCTTCAGTGTTCACCATCCTTCTACAACCATTTGCAACATGGCCAAAGTCTTTGCAGTTTTTGCACTGTAGTTTGGGGACGGATGCTCTTACTGCAAACCTTACATATTGTAGTCTAGCTTCACATGTGTAGGTAGGTGCAATTTGGATCAGGCGATAGGCACAAACCACTCCTTGGATTATTTTCTTGAGGCATTCAGCCTCAACTTCCTTAGGCACTTCAGAGATTACTCCTTTAATAGGGGCCCTAACTCAAAATTCAAAGCATGTTACTTTGGAATTCGCGATTCTTGTGAGTCCTAATGCAATTTCCTTCGGTTTTTCAGAAATACAACTAATCAGAACGAGCCCACTCCTGGTCACTCTGACTCCACTTTTCCAAGTACTTCACCTCCTTTGAGACCTCAAATGGATTGCCTAGATAATTCCTTATTCAGTTCTCCCAGATAACAGTAATTACTCAGATTTCCCAGAAAACATTCCTTATTAAAAAAACACAGTCCAACAAGAAACAGATCCTTCTCCAACAAAGGCCTACTTTCATCATCCACTCCAATTTCAGACAGCTTTCTTTTTGATCCATTATTTCAGCTTTCTTTTTGATCCATTATTTCAGCTTTCTTTTTGAGCCATTCATTCAGCTTTCTTTTTGAGCCATTCATTCAGCTTTCTTTTTGCTCCATTATTTCAGCTTTCTTTTTGAGCCATTCATTCAGCTTTCTTTTTGCTCCATTCTTTCAGCTTTCTTTTTGATCCATTCATTCAGCTTTCTTTTTGATCCATTCATTCAGCTTTCTTTTTGATCCATTATTTCAGCTTTCTTTTTGATCCATTATTTCAGCTTTCTTTTTGATCCATTATTTCAGCTTTCTTTTTGATCCATTATTTCAGCTTTCTTTTTGATCCATTATTTCAGCTTTCTTTTTGATCCATTCATTCAGCTTTCTTTTTGATCCATTCATTCAGCTTTCTTTTTGATCCATTATTTCAGCTTTCTTTTTGATCCATTATTTCAGCTTTCTTTTTGATCCATTATTTCAGCTTTCTTTTTGATCCATTATTTCAGCTTTCTTTTTGATCCATTCATTCAGCTTTCTTTTTGATCCATTATTTCAGCTTTCTTTTTGATCCATTATTTCAGCTTTCTTTTTGATCCATTCATTCAGCTTTCTTTTTGATCCATTATTTCAGCTTTCTTTTTGATCCATTATTTCAGCTTTCTTTTTGATCCATTATTTCAGCTTTCTTTTTGATCCATTCATTCAGCTTTCTTTTTGATCCATTATTTCAGCTTTCTTTTTGATCCATTATTTCAGCTTTCTTTTTGATCCATTCATTCAGCTTTCTTTTTGATCCATTATTTCAGCTTTCTTTTTGATCCATTCATTCAGCTTTCTTTTTGATCCATTCATTCAGCTTTCTTTTTGATCCATTATTTCAGCTTTCTTTTTGATCCATTCATTCAGCTTTCTTTTTGATCCATTATTTCAGCTTTCTTTTTGATCCATTATTTCAGCTTTCTTTTTGATCCATTCATTCAGCTTTCTTTTTGATCCATTATTTCAGCTTTCTTTTTGATCCATTCATTCAGCTTTCTTTTTGATCCATTCATTCAGCTTTCTTTTTGATCCATTCATTGTCAACTTTACTAAATTCACTTCTCGATTCACACTCAGTCTCTCAACCGAACTGAAAGTGATCAGTTATCAAACATAGCTGCGTTCAAGAGGGCTACTTCCCCTGTTTTACTAGGTTCTGTGACGTGGTTGAATCTCAGGTACGAAGAGAAATGTTACCCCAATCTATTGTATGCTATAAGCATGTTTCAACACGATTATTTTAAGTGTATGTACTTATGCTGATATAGGATTTATTACCTGAATATGTGTACACTGTATTCCACGCCTGTATATGACAATTGTACCAGTGAATTGTGATTGTTCTAAAATGGTACAGTCCAAGGTGAGGCCTGATGGGATTATATTTAAGACCTGGGATAATTGAACACCGCCCGAACAAGGAGAGGGAACAACTTCGGTCGTGACAGTTGTTTTACTTCCAACCCGGGCTTAGTTTCCCAGATGCCAGGAAGATGACAAGGCATTGTTCTAAACTCTCTGTGACACCCACCACATCTTGTGTATGGAATGCCAGCTTTAGGTTTTTTGCCTAGCCATCACTTAACTCAGAAAGGGAGAGAGAGAGAGTCCTAAGAACCTTACTCTATTTCATAAAACAACCATTTGATGCATAAATACAACAATCTTGTAATCATACTACCACATAAGATTGGAATGAGGACCAGATTTCACCACGATCATCTGAGAGGAACACGTCTGTTTCCCTGTGTTACGAATCCCTTTTGGCCCGACAGTCTAGGGGGGGATGGTAACGAGACCCGTAACATAACTCATGCAAATGATAGTGGAAAAGTAAGAGTGAGAACGAAATAACCACAGACAACTAAATTACCGTCAAACACTCATGGTTTATATAAACAACACACGGTAATGGGGGGAGCAGGAAAAGGGGCTGAGCTGGACCCAAGGAAAGAAACAATAAGCATCCATAAACACCCCTAAGCTAGACTAGCCTACTTCACCAACAGCTAACTAACGAACCAAAAATACAGTGGGTGGTCAGCCCAGTTCTAACTAGTGTTTTTATACAAAGTATTCCTACGGGTAATGTATGCCCATGGGCAACTTGTCTTGGTTCCCCCCTTTTCCCACCATCAAACACCATAACAAAAACAATATTCACAGGTGGGGACAAAGTGATATGGAGGTGCTAAAACAAACAAGAGTACTACCGAGAGATTGTATGACATAGAGATATTGAGCTCCAGAGGAAACATGGGACAGGGTTTTTAAACCAAGGGAAAGGGGATGTGATAGGGTAATGGAAATAGGAGGTGTGTCTTCTGATTGATGATTGATTGGTGACTGATTGGGGAGTGATGATTGCCACCTGTGAGGAGAGAAGGAGAGAAAAGAACACACAGGATACACACACACACCCAGGATACCTGTATCCGTAACACCCTGTACACACACACACAACCCTAGAATAACACCCGTATCAGTTTGGCAACTCTGAGGACATTCTTAAGCCAACAAGTACAAGGTCCTCATCCGTGAGAGACAGTAGTGGGGGATAATCCTTCTAATGCAAGACTAATACCCCATTTGTTCTTGGAAATGAGATGAAATCTCAGCATTATTCATAGATATTGTTTGAGTCACAGGCAGGATGTGAACTCAGGTCTCCCAAACCAACGTCTTTTCTGTTAGCCCAATAGAAAATCCCCCCTTGGGAATCGCATCTGCTACAGTAACACTGAGAAATAATTGAAAGTGGCACTACTTTGAACTGAACTGAGTTGAACTGACTTGCTATTTATTGAGTCACAGGGACAGCCAATGGATTGTTCTCACAGGCCACACACAAATTAAATTTTTTTTAAACAAAACATTGTTTTATGTCAGGGCATTCTTTTACTAAGTACATCGTTTACATCATAGCTGTCACGACTTCTGCCAAAGTTGTTCCCTCTCCTTGCTCGGGCGGTGTTCGGTGGTCGACGTCACTGATCTTCTAGCCATCGCTGATCCATTTTTCATTTTCCATTGGTTCCATTCCCATCAATTACAAGTTGTGTATTTAACCCTCTGCATCCCCTCCTGTCCTTGTCGGTGATTGTTTATTGTAAGTGTATGTGTACGTCTGTACTGGTGTGCGCCGGGTTATGTTGCCCATTGACTTTTATTTTTATGTTTTCCGGTGTTTTTATTTTTGTAAATAAACTGCGCCGTTGGAAACACAGTTATTTCTCTCCTGCGTCTGACTTCTCTGCCACCAGTTAAACACCCTTACAACAGCACCCTTACAACAGCACCCTTACAACAGCACCCTTAGTCCATCTGGTTCAGAAGTGTTTTGAAGTTCACACTGCGCTCACACTGGTTGAATCAACACTGTTTCCAAGTCATTTCAATGAAATTACATTGATGTCTCTGTCCAGTGAGTTGCAACAAATCCCATCCCTCTGACACTGAAATTCAGTCCTGAATGACCAAAGCAGTCTGAGTAGTACCAGTCTGTTTAGCTTTGAAGCCTTTATCATTCATTCATTATCTTTGGAGTTTAATGTTGGCTTAACAGACTGGCATCCAGACTATGACCAATGACTCTGACACCTTGTTTTTTCATATTTCATATTATTTGATCATAGCATCCCGTCCTCTCAATTAAGGCTGTTTCTTTTGTACTGCCTAATGTGTGTGTATGTGTGTGCGTGCGTGCATGCGTGCGTGTGTGTTCGTTCGAAGGCTTTTATTGCTTTCCCTCTACTCTGGTATGTGGTCTCTCGAGTCACTTTCACTGAGACCTTTTAAGATGTCTGTTGATGCAGCAGACAGACACTAAACTGGAGTCAAGAAGAACAACTCAGAAAAGACAAACCGTTGAACTCAGAAATTCACTTCAACTGAAGAAGAAGAAGACTGCAGCTGGCTTACTGGTCTACCTTCTGACACAACAGCCACACTGCAACTTTTGTATTTATTTAACCTTTATTTAACCAGGTAGGCAAGTTGAGAAACATTTCTCATTTACAACTGCGACCTGGCCAAGATAAAGCAAAGCAGTTCGACACATATAACAACACAGAGTTACACATGGAATAAACAAACGTACAGTCAATAATACAGTAGAAAAATAAGTCTATATACAATGTGAGCAAATGAGGTGAGATAAGGTAATAAATAGGCCATGGTGGCAAAGTAAATACAATATAGCAATTAAAACACTGGAATGGTAGATTTGACAGTAGATGAGTGTGCAAAGTAGAAATACTGGGGTGCAAAGGAGCAAAATAAATAAATACAGTAGGTGAAGTGGTAGTTGTTTGGGCTATTTATAGATCGGCTATGTACAGGTGCAGTGATCTGTGAGCTGCTCTGACAGCTGGTGATTAAATCTAGTGAGGGAGATAAGTGTTTCCAGGTTAAGAGATTTTTGTAGTTCGTTCCAATCACTGGCAGCAGAGAACTGGAAGGAGAGGCGGCCAAAGGAGGAATTGGCTTTGGGGGTGACCAGAGAGATATGCCTGCTGGAATGCGTGCTATGGGTGGGTGCAGCTTTGGTGACCAGTGTGCAGAGATAAGGCGGAACTTTACCTAGCAGGGTCTTGTAGATGACCTGGAACCAGTGTGTTTGGCGATGAGTATGAAGCGAGGGCCAGCCAACGAGAGCATACAGGTCGCAGTGGTGGGTAGTATATGGGGCTTTGGTGACAAAACGGATGGCACTGTGATAGACTGCATCCAATTTCTTAAGTAGGGTGTTTGAGGCTATTTTGTAAATGACATCGCCAAAGTCGAGGATCGGAAGGATGGTCAGTTTTACAAGGGTATGTTTGTCAGCATGAGTAAAGGATGCTTTGTTGCGAAATAGGAAGCCAATTCTAGATTTTACTTTGGATTGGAGATGTTTGATGTGAGTCTGGAAGGAGAGTTTACAGTCTAAGCAGACACCTAGGTATTTGTAGTTGTCCACATATTCTAAGTCAGAACCGTCCAGAGTAGTGATGTTGGACGGGCGGGCAGGTGCGGGCAGCGATCGGTTGAAGAGCATGCATTTAGTTTGATTTGTATTTAAGAGCAATTGGAGGCCATGGAAGGAGAGTTGTATGGCATTGAAGCTCATCTGGAGGTTAACACAGTGTCCAAAGAAGGGCCAAAAGTATACAGAATGGTGTCGTCTGCGTAGAGTTGGATCAGAGACTCACCAGCAGCAAGAGCGACATAATTGATATATATAGCCTTGGCCAGGTCAATGAATACGGCTGCACAGTATTGTTTCTTATCGATGGCGGTTAAGATATCATTGAGAACCTTGAGCGTGGCTGAGGTGCACCCATGACCAGCTCTGAAACCAGATTGCATAGCGGAGAAGGTACGGTGTGATTTGAAATGGTCGGTGATCTGTTTGTTAACTTGGCTTTCGAAGACCTTAGATAGGCAGGGTAGGATAGATATTGGTCTGTAGCAGTTTGGGTCAAGAGTGTCCCCCCCTTTGAAGAGGGGGATGACCACAGCTTCTTTCCAATCTTTGGGAATCTCAGACGACAGGAAAGAGAGGTTGAATAGGCTAGTAAATAGAGGTTGCAACAATTTCGGCAGAAAATTTTAGAAAGAAAGGGTCCCAATTGTCTAGCCCGGCTGATTTGTGGGCGTCCAGATTTTGCAGTTCTTTCAGAACATCAGCTGATTGGATTTGGGAGAAGGAGAAGTGGGGAAGGCTTGGGCGAGCTGCTGTGGGGGGTGCAGTGCTGTTGACCGGGGTATGGGTGGCCAGGTGGAAAGCATGGCCAGCCGTAGAAAAATGCTTATTGAAATTCTCAATTATAGTGGATTTATCGGTGGTGACAGAGTTTCCTATCCTTAGTGCAGTGGGCAGCTGGGAGGAGGTGCTCTTATTCTCCATGGACTTTACAATGTCCCAGAACTTTTTTGAGTTTGTGTTGCAGGAAGCAAATTTCTGTTTGAAAAAGCTAGCCTTGGCTTCTCTAACTACCTGTGTATATTGGTTTCTAACTTCCCTAAAAAGTTGCATTTACGTAACATGGGCTGTTCGATGCTAATGCAGAATGCCACAGGATGTTTTTGTGTTGGTCAAGGGCAGTCAGGTGTGGAGACAACCAAGGGCTATATCTGTTCCTAGATCTACATTTCTTGAATGGGGCATGCTTATTTAAGATGGTGAGGAAGGCATTGTTTTTAAATAACCAGGCATCCTCTACTGATGGGATGAGGTCGATATCCTTCCAGGATACCCGGGCCAGGTCGATTAGAAAGGCCTGCTCGCTGAAATGTTTCAGGGAGCGTTTGATAGTGATGAATGGAGGTCATTTGACCGCGGACCCATTACGGATGCAGGCAATGAGGCAGTGATCGCTGAGATCTTGGTTGAAAACAGCAGAGGTGTATTTAGAGAGCAAATTGGTTAGGATGATATCTATGAGGGTGCCCGTGTTTACGCATTGGCGTTGTACCTGGTAGTTTCATTGATAATTTGTGTGAGATTGAGGGCATTAAGCTTAGATTCTGGGATGGCCGGAGTGTTAAGCATGTCACAGTTTAGGTCACCTAGCAGCATGAGCTCTGAAGATAGATGGGGGGCAATCAGTTCACATATGGTATCCAGAGTACAGCTGGGGGCAGAGGGTGGTCTATAGCAGACGGCAACGGTGAGAGACTTGTTTTTAGAGAGGTGGATTTTTAAAAGTAGAAGTTTAAATTGTTTGGGTGCAGACATGGATAGTAGGACTGAACTCTGCAGGCTATCTCTGCAGTATATTGCAACACCGCCCCCTTTGGCTGTTCTATCTTGTCTGAAAATGTTGTAGTTAGGGATGGAGATTTCAGATTTATTGGTGGTCTTCCTAAGCCAGGATTCAGACACGGCTAAGACATCCAGGTTGGCAGAGTGTGCTAAAGCAGTGAATAAAACAAACTTAGGGAGGAGGCTTCTAATGTTAACATGCATGAAACCAAGGCTTTTACGGTTACAGAAGTCAAAAGAGACACCAGAAGAACAGAGGAGGAGTAGGATAAAGGTATGGCTAAAAGCCATGAGAATTGGAAGTCTAGGACGTCCGGAACAGAGAGTAAAAGGAGCAGGTTTCTGTGGGCGATAAAATAGATTTAAGGTATAGTGTACAGACAAAGGTATGGTAGGATGTGAATACAGTGGAGGTAAACCTAGGCATTGAGTGATGATGAAAGAGATATTGTCTCTAGAAACATCATTGAAACCAGGTGATGTCATCGCATGTGTGGGTGGTGGAACTGAAGGGTTGGATAAGGTATAATGAGCAGGGTTAGAAGCTCTACAGTGAAATGTCTTCACAATTATTCTGCAATGTAGAAAATAGTACAAATAAAGAAAAACCCTTGAATGAGTAGGTGTTCTGAAACCTTTGACCGGTACTGTATGTTATTAATTTCTTGCAATTTCCACTAAAACGTTAAGGCCGGGTTTAAATCCGTATAACATTGTCAATAATGCGTCTTTCAAAGGCAATGTTATCTCGTTGGCTGAGATAAAATTTAAGGTACAGTAAATGCTGCAGATATCAGCTCAATTGGACATTACCTTTAAATGTCAAGCTCACTCACTGTAACATGGTTTCAGATTGAATCCCGCCTAAAACTAGATAAGGAAAATGTTGATGAATGGAGAGGGAGACTAAGGTGTTTTGTTTGACTTTCTCTTTAATTCTCTACAGGGAGAACTATACAAGATCCTCGGTGCCACTGTCCTACAGTACATACAGGGGGGGGCGAATATCAGTTTAATCAGGAAACGGACCTATTACCCTCCTCGCTCACGCTCTAAGGAAGAACTCATGTGAGTTACTGTACAATACAGTGCTGTACTGTACCTTAAAACCTCTTAAAGCTAGGGGGCACAATTTTTTGGGGGGAAAAATAACGTTCCCAAAGTAAACGGCCTATTTCTCAGGACCAGATGCTAGAATATGCATATAATTCGGTGTATTGTTTACTGACTGCTTGAGAGTGTATATCATTTTGATCACTTTGTTTATCAAATCAAATCAAATTTTATGATTTGAGAGCAGTGTTTGATTTTGAACACAGGTAAAACTGTTTTGAGGCGAATGTTTCATTTTGCAAGTGGAGTCAGAGGTTATGTAAATAGTGCTTGAAGATGAGGTTTTGTGTTTAATGTTTTCAGGAAATGGAGCAAGGTTTCAGAAATTGTGTTTTAGCAATTGAGAAAAACTGTAATAAATGGAAAGCACAATGTTCAGGGCCATACAATTTGTCCATTGTCCAGTATACAGCCTACAATGCACTGTACTACAGTATCCATTCTCAGACTTTCTCCTTCCCACCTTCAACCACCTGTTTGCTCTCTGAACTGGCTTATATTGGTTTGACGCAACATTTGAAACAGGTTAAATACATTTTGAGTGGTTGTGTTCAATCAATGACATGTCTTCTCTATTTGTATTTGATTGTTGCCACTTGTGTTTACCAGTATGGATGACATGTGCATTAGAGTGCAGAATGTGTTTTGAGAATTAAAATGTGTTTAGAGTTTTGCTGAAGTGAGATCTGCAAATTGTGTTTTACCATGTGAAATGGTTTAAGGTATTGACAACAGACTGCATAATTAGCTAAATGAGTCCAGGCAACTGAGAACTTTGTTCAGCCAATGGGTTTTAGTGTTTTAGCAATTGAGAAAAACTGTAATACAATGACAACAGGTCCCTAGTGGACCAACACAATAAGACTTGTGTTACACAAGATCATATTGTGTTGGTGTTCTCTGTGTGGTCGTCTCTTTCGTTCACTGGTGTAAGTCTCTGATTGTCCACAAGATGTCACAATGTCAGTTCTCTTAGTTGTCTGTTTCCTTGCCCTTGTCCTGTAAGAGCGGTCTTCTGAGGACGGCTAATCAGCCGTGTAGATGGTCCCAGGGTGGGAATGAAAGCAGTGTAGCCAAACAATTACTTGGAGAGAATAACCGGGTGGTCCTGCTTGAATTCACCTTTTTGGATACAGATACAGCTACTCAACCATAGCATAGTTAAGAGTTTCCTATGACTTCTTCAACCTTGTGTTGCATTTTGGGGTCGTGACTAATAGTAGACCTTGGCTGCAGCTCGTGGTCTTCTAGTCTCATGAGATAATTCTTAACTCGGGGAAAGAGGGGCATTTATGTCATTCTGACACGCTCTCTGGGCTCCCTGAGGCATGGCTGGTTACGAGGCAAGGTATCAGAATTTACTATGATCTCGTTTAGATAACTAAAATCAAAGTCTTATCGTCACAAAAACATTATCTTTAATCTGGATATTTTCTACACAACATAAAGTATGTAAACATCATATACACATGATGAAAGCTCTTCTATGTTTTCAACAGAACACCTTCATTCAACTTTTAATGACATCACCAAGTCGACATGAACCATCCACATTCAATATCTTACCATTACCAATATTTAGATGTTGAAATATATTGTCCTCGTGTCCATTGTTTAATGTTCAACTTTTGAGCGGCAACTCTTCATGAGACAAAGAGATTCCGATCCTCCAACTAGGTATCATAAAACCCCTATTCATCCCACTCCGGCGAGACGGAGATATCTCCGTAGAGCTGATTCCACTGTAACCTGATCCTCACAGGCCAGTCATGATACTCACCTCGCTCGCCAGAGGATGTCTGAATGAAGAGACTATAGTGTTGTTGACTGGGTCACACTGCTTCAAGCAACAGACACCAGCTCTATTGGTTAGACCAACATAATCATACAACGAACACTCCCAGAAATGGTCCTCCAACTTGACTCAGAGACATTTACCTTCAATCTTGACTCAGAGAAATGGCCCTTCAATTTTAACTCAGAGAAATGGCCCTTCAACTTGACTCAGAGAAATGACCGTTCAATCTTGATTCAGAGAAATGACCGTTCAATCTTGACTCAAACCGTTCAATTTTGACTCAGAGAAATGGCCCTTTTATCTTGACTCAGAGAAATGGCTGTTGAGACTTTCTTTCAGGTGGTCTTTATTATAGTATAATTGCATGTGTAATTACAGAAGTGTAACATTGAATACTCTTGAAATGGCCCCGGAAGAAACTGCAGCATTTTTACGGGCGCCCAACCACGTAACCAAGACTAAGGAGATGAATGTGGACTACAGGAAAAGGAGCACCGAGCACGCCCCCATTCTCATCGACGGGGCTGTAGTGGAGCAGGTTGAGAGCTTCAAGTTCCTTGGTGTCCACATCAACAACAAACTAGAATGGTCCAAACACAACAAGACAGTCATGAAGAGGGCACGACAAAGCCTATTCCCCCTCAGGAAACTAAAAAGATTTGGCATGGATCCAGAGATACACAAAAGGTTCTACAGCTCCAACATCGAGAGCTTCCTGACCGGTTGCATTGCTGCCTGGTACAGCAATTGCTCGGCCTCTGACTGCAAGGCACATCAGAGGGTAGTGCGTACGGCTCAGTACATCACTGGAGCTAAGCTGCCTGCCATCCAGTACCTCTACACCAGGCATTGTCAGAGGAAGGCCCTAAAAATTGTCAAAGAACCCAGCTACCCCAGTCATAGACTGTTCTCTCCACTACCGCATGGCAAGCGGTACCGGATTGCCAAGTCTAGGACAAAAAGGCTTCTCAACAGTTTTTACTCCCCCCCCACCCAACCCCTCTTTTACGCTGCTGCTACTCTCTGTTTATCATATATGCAGAGTCACTTTAACTACACATTCATGTACATACTACCTCAATTGGCCCGACCAACCAGTGCTCCCGCACATTGGCTAACCGGGCTATCTGCATTGTGTCCCACCACCAGCCAACGCCTCTTTTTACTCTACTGCTACTCTCTGTTCATCATATATGCATAGTAACTTTAACCATACCTACATGTACAGGTAGCAAAAAAGTATTTAGTCAGCCACCAATTGGGCAAGTTCTCCCACTTAAAAGATGAGAGAGGCCTGTAATTTTCATCATAGGTACACTTCAACTATGACAGACAAAATTAGAAAAAAAATCCAGAAAATCACACTGTAGGATATTTAATGAATTTATTTGCAAATTATGGTGGAAAATAAGTATTTGGTCAATAACAAAGGTTTATGTCAATACTTTGTTATATACCCTTTGTTGGCAATGACAGAGGTCAAATGTTTTCTGTAAGTCTTCACAAGGTTTTCACACACTGTTGCTGGTATTTTGGCCCATTCCTCCATGCAGATCTCCTCTAGAGCAGTGATGTTTTGGGGCTGTTGCTGGGCAACACGGACTTTCAACTCCCTCCAAAGATTTTCTATGGGGTTGAGATCTGGAGACTGGCTAGGCCACTCCAGGACCTTGAAATGCTTCTTACGAAGCCACTCCTTCGTTGCCCGGGCGGTGTGTTTGGGATCATTGTCATGCTGAAAGATCCAGCCACATTTCATCTACAATGCCCTTGCTGATGGAAGGAGGTTTTCACTCAAAATCTCACGATACATGGCCCCATTCATTCTTTCCTTTACACGGATCAGTCGTCCTGGTCCCTTTGCAGAAAAACAGCCCCAAAGCATGATGTTTCCACCCCCATGCTTAACAGTAGGTATGGTGTTCTTTGGATGCAACTCAGCATTCTTTGTCCTCCAAACACGACGAGTTGAGTTTTTACCAAAAAGTTCTATTTTGGTTTCATCTGACCATATGACATTCTCCCAATCTTCTTCTGGATCATCCAAAAGCTCTCTAGCAAACTTCAGATGGGCCTGGACATGTACTGGCTTAAGCAGGGGGGCACGTCTGGCACTGCAGGATTGGAGTCCCTGGCGGCGTAGTGTGTTACTGATGGTAGGCTTTGTTACTTTGGTCCCAGCTCTCTGCAGGTCATTCACTAGGTCCCCCCGTGTGGTTCTGGGATTTTTGCTCACCGTTCTTGTGATCATTTTGACCCCACGGGGTGAGATCTTGCATGGAGCCCCAGATCGAGGGAGATTATCAGTGGTCTTGTATGTCTTCCATTTCCTAATAATTGCTCCCACAGTTGATTTCTTCAAACCAAGCTGCTCACCTATTGCAGATTCAGTCTTCCCAGCCTGGTGCAGGTCTACAATTTTGTTTTTGGTGTCCTTTGACAGCTCTTTGGTCTTGGCCATAATGGAGTTTGGAGTGTGACTGTTTGAGATTGTGGACAGGGGTCTTTTAAACTGATAACAAGTTCAAACAGGTGCCATTAATACCAGTAGCGAGTGGAGGACAGAGGAGCTTCTTAAAGAAGAAGTTACAGGTCTGTGAGAGCCCGAAATCTTGCTTGTTTGTAGGTGACCAAATACTTATTTTCCACCATAATTTGCAAATAAATTCATTAAAAATCCTACAATGTGATTTTCTGGATTTTTTTTCTCATTTTGTCTGTCATAGTTGAAGTGTACCTATGATGAAAATAACAGGCCTCTATCATCTTTTTAAGTGGGAGAACTTGCACAATTGGTGGCTGACTAAATACTTTTTTGCCCCACTGTATTTGGGCGGTAAGCAAATTGGAGTGGGTCTAGGGTGTCAGGTAGGGTGGAGGTGATATGGTCCTTGACTAGTCTCTCAAAGCACTTAATGATGACGGAAGTAAGTGCTACGGGGCGGTAGTCGTTTAGCTTAGTTACCTTAGCTTTCTTGGGAACAGGGACGATGGTGGCCCTCTTGAAGCATGTGGGAACAGCAGACTGGGATAAGGATTGATTGAATATGTCCGTAAACACACCAGCCAGCTTGTCTGCGCATGCTCTGAGGGCGCGGCTGGGGATGCCGTCTGGGCCTGCAGCCTTGCGAGGGTTAACACGTTTAAATGTTTTACTCACGTTGGCTGCATTGAAGGAGAGTCTGCAGGTTTCGGTTGCGGGCCGTGTCAGTGGCACTGTATTGTCCTCAAAGCGGGCAAAAAAGTTATTTAGTCTGCCTGGGAGCAAGACAGCCTGGTCCGAGACGGGGCTGGTTTTCTTTTTGTAATCCGTGATTGACTGTAGACCCTTCCACATACCTCGTGTCTGAGCCGTTAAATTGTGACTCTACTTTGTCTCTATACTGACGCTTAGCTTGTTTGATTGCCTTGCGGAGGGAATAGCTACACTGTTTGTATTCGGTCATGTTTCCGGTCACCTTTCCCTGGTTAAAAGCAGTGGTTCGTGCTTTCAGTTTCACTCGAATGCTGCCATCAATCCACGGTTTCTGGTTTGGGAATGTTTTAATCGTTGCTATGGGAATGACATCATCAATGCACTTTCTAATAAACTCGCTCACCGAATCAGCATATTCATCAATGTTGTTGTTTGACGCAATGCGGGACATATCACAGTCCACGTGACCGAAGCAGTCTTGAAGCGTGGAATCAGATTGGTCGGACCAGCGTTGAACAGACCTGAGCGCGGGAGCTTCTTGTTTTAGTTTCTGTCTGTAGGCAGGGAGAAACAAAATGGAGTCGTGGTCAGCTTTTCCGATTGGAGGGCGGGGGAGGGCCTTATATGCGTCACGGAAGTTAGAATAGCAATGATCCAAGGTTTTACCAGCCCTGGTTGCGCAATCGATATGCTGATACAATTTAGGGAGTCTTGTTTTCAGATTAGCCTTGTTAAAATCCCCAGCTACAATGAATGCAGCCTCAGGATATTTGGTTTCCAGTTTGCAAAGAGTCAAATAAAGTTTGTTCAGGGCCATGTGTCTGCTTGGGGGGGGGGATATATATGGCTGTGATGATAATCGAAGAGAATTCCCTTGGTAGATAATGCGGTCAACATTTGATTGTGAGGAATTCTAAATCAGGTGAACAGAAGGACTTGAGTTCCTGTATGTTGTTGTGATCACACCACGTCTCATTAATCATAAGGCATACGCCCCCGCCCCTCTTCTTACCAGAAAGATGTTTGTTTCTGTCGGCGTGATGCGTGAAGAAACCAGCTGGCTGCACCGATTCCATTAGCGTTTTTCGAGTGAGCCATGTTTCCGTGAAGCAAAGAACGTTACAGTCTCTGATGCCCCTCTGGAATGCTACCCTTGCTCGGATTTCATCAACCTTGTTGTCAAGAGACTGGACATTGGCGAGTAGTATGCTAGGGAGTGGTGCGCGATGTGCCCGTCTCCGGAGCCTGACTAGAAGACCGCTTCCTTTCCCTCTTTTACAACATCGTTGTTTTGGGTCGCAGGCTGGGATCCATTCCATTGTCCTGGGTGGAAGGCAGAACACAGGAAAGTCATATTCCTGGTCGTACTGATGGTTGACGTTGCTCTTATATTCAGTAGTTCTTCCCGACTGTATTTAATGACACCTAAGATTACCTGGGGTACCAATGTAAGAAATAACACGTAAAAGAAACTAAATTCTGCATAGTTTCCTAGGAACGCGAAGCGAGCCGGCCATCTCTGTCAGCACCTGAGTGAATTTTAACTATAGACCAAGTCAAAGTGTACAAATATTTGGGAGTGCTGGCTGATGACAAGCTGAGCTTCACTATTCATGTGGATAACTTGAATGAAGCTCAGGCTGAGAATAGGTTTTTATTCCCGGCATAAGGCTTGTTTTTCTCTGGAGGTTAGGAAGGAGCTGGTACGATGTACATTACTGGTGGTTGCAGATTTTAGTAAATATATATATATGGAGGCCTCAACCACTACACTGAGTGTACTTGATTCAGTATATCATGCAGCCCTCGGGTTCATTACCAATCAAAAACCCATCATTATGATCTCTACGGACCTTGCGTAGGCTGAAACACTGGTTTATAAGGCCATACTGGGTAAAATGCCACTTTATCTCTGTTCTTTTTTAATCAGGTCAGTAAATAAATATAAATTACTGTCCCATTCTCATTTGCTTTAACAGTACCAAGAATTAGAACAGGTCATGGTAGAAATAGTTTTAGTTCCTCAGCTTCATGGTCCTGGGACTCTCTCCTGAACATTTTAAAATGTGATGATGTAGTCACATTGATGGAGTTTAAACACTTGATCGATGTAAATATCATAGAAGACTGTAATTGTCTTTAGGACAGCTGTTTTTTAGTTATGATATCCCTGTTTTTTGACTGATATATAATTGTTGCACTGTATGTGTGCTTTGTTTAATGTTGTGTTAGTGTATGTAAGTTGTTTTGTCTGAAACTTTATTCCCCCTGATGCTGTTGAACCAGGTCTCTCTTGAAAAATAGATTTTATCTCAATGAGAAAAACCTGTATAAATAAAGGTTAAATAAATGTAAAAGAATAAGTGTCTTCAATGCATCAGGGCATAGATTCTACAAGTGTCAATGAACAAGAGTGTTTCCCTGCACACAGACACACACAAACAAGTGAACACACACTTCCCTAACATAAGACCCTTATCAGTTTGGCAGCTCTGAAGACTTTGTTAAGCCATCAAGGACAAGCATCTCAAACATGCTTGAAAGTAGTGGGTGGTTTAGTAATGCTTCCAATGAAAGATTAATAACCCATTTGTCCTTGCAAATAAGAAATATCAGTGTTATCCATAGGTATTGTTTGAGTCACTGTCACGACTTCCACCGTAGTCGGTTCCTCTCCTTGTTCGGAAGGTGTTCGGCGGTCAACTTCACCGGTCTTCTAGCCATCACCGATCCACCTTTCATTTTCCATTTGTTTTGTCTTGTTTTCCAACACACCTGGTTTACAATTCCCTCATTACTTGTTGTGTATTTAACCGTCTGTTCCCCCCCCATGTCTGTGTGTGAAATTGTTTATTGTCAAGGTTGGCACGCTTCCGGCTGGTTTGCGCCAGGTTTTGTTTTATTACCCGTGCTTTGTGGCAGCCGGTACTTGGTACTTAGGTTTTTGTACTTTGTGCTGCCTCACTTGTTCGTTGGACATTTGTTTTGTGACGCGGTTGCGTTCTGTGCAAATGATTGCCTTAGTAAAGTGCTTTGTCCACTCATCTCTGCTCTCCTGCACCTGACTTCTAGGCACCAGCTACACCCACCCATTGACAGTCACAGGGATGTCACTGGCGGGATTTGAACCCAGGTCTCTCACAGAAGAAGCCAAAGTCTTACTTGTTAGCCCAATAGGAAATTCATTATTAGGAATCACATCTGCTCAGTAACACAGTGAAATAATTTAGTGTTAACACTCTTCCTTTCATTGACCTGAGTTGCTATTTATTGAGTCACAGGGACAGTCAGTGGATTTTCCTCGCAAGGCAGACACACACAGACAGACAATTTACCCTCATTATAGTTTGTTTTGGGAGTGTTTAAACAAACCATGATTTAATAATGCCAGGGCTTTTCTTTCCCACATGGTGGAATGTAGATATTTAAATTACAGCACACTGGTTCAGAAGTGTTTAGAAGTAGAGAACAGCGTTGCAACATCCCTCTGAAACTCAAAGAAATTCAATGACTCCTGAATTTTTTATACATTTTTTTATTTAACTAGGCAAGTCAGTTAAGAATGAATTCTTATTTTACAATGATGGCCTTGCCAAACCCTCACCTAACCCGTAGGACACTGGGCCAATTGTGCACCGCCCTTTGGGACTCTCAATCACGGCCGGTTGTGATACAGACTGGGATCGAACCGGAGTCTGTAGTGATGCCTCTAGCACTGAAATGCAGTGCCTTAGACCGCTGCGCCACTCGAGAGCAAAAGTAGTCTAAGTAGTACCAGTCTGTTGAGCTTTAAAGCCTCTGTCATTCCATTCCTTGCTACTCTTATTCATCTGATAATATTTGGAGTGTTAGCTAAACATCTGGCATCCAGACTACGACCAATGACTTAGACTCCCTGGAACATTGCTACTGGACGTGTGACTGTGTTACGCACGCCTCTTGGAGGAGGGAACGCAACACCCTGCAACACTGAACTCCACCTGGAGTGAAACAGGTATGTGACTGTAGGTGTGGGTAAGGATGACAGAGGCAGAGAACAGGGAATGTATTCTTCCTTCACACGGTAATTTGGGGGAAAGGGGCTGGACAGAACCAAAGCAAAGAAAGTAAAAGTTAAAGAGCCCCCTCTCCTACCTTACCTACCTATCCACGACTTACTTATTCTTAACGCCACCTGGCGCACTAACAAAAATACAGGGGATGGTCCGCCCAGATCTTACCTAGTGTGCATAGACAGAGTACATACTACGGGTATATGTATGCCCGCAGGCCTCTTGCCTAAACACCCCCAACGTGCCTTCCCCTTCAGGAACAAAAACAGAATAATTACTAACTTAAAGTGAACAATTTCAATAATCACAAACAGTCCTTTTGGCATACACATACCTCAGCAGGACCAGCTACAAAATACTTTACAACAATTTTACCAGACCAGCAACCAACACAGCACATACATACCAAGAAGCTCACTTTCCTAACAAAGGGACACTGGCTTTTATCCAGCTGCAGAAGGAGTTTGTAATTGCAAACAGCTGAAAACAACCCATCTAGAGGCCGCCACCGTTCTTTTTGCTCATGGCCTATGAAGGCATTTTCAATTAAACCGCTCTTCCATGTTCTGCAGAAGAAGTGATGGATATTGGTTTCTGCTGTACCTGTATCAGCGACAGAATGAAATTACTGGAAAGGCAGTGGCAAGACTTGGATAGTTTCTATGAGCGATTTGATCCGAAATACAATGAACTGGGAATGGCAGAACGCAAAACTCATAGTAAACAGCCGATCAGAATAGAGAGGGGGTGAATCTACTACAACATACTGGACAATATCAATGTTCAGATGAGAGCCAGGTTTTACCACCTTGGTGAACTTCATTTCCTTGACTTAATTGACTGCAAAAA
This sequence comes from Oncorhynchus tshawytscha, assembly GCF_018296145.1. Classification (NCBI taxonomy): domain Eukaryota; kingdom Metazoa; phylum Chordata; class Actinopteri; order Salmoniformes; family Salmonidae; genus Oncorhynchus; species Oncorhynchus tshawytscha. Next base: position 17,551,072 of record NC_056438.1, on the reverse strand, counting down.
AATGTCACAAAAGTTCAACACCAGTAAACGAGAGCCGTTCAAAATATGACATGTACTTAAGGCTGGTCTTGTCGGAGTGTACAGTTCACAAATGGTACAAGACAAATCACCTGGGCAGCTCCTCAGCATTTAGTTCTAGCATGACCTGACACAGTGTCTGAGGCGGTACAGGGCTCAATTGAAAGTGCCTTCCCATCCTCAGACCTCAACACACGTCACTGGTTCAGTGTCCATACAGGATGGAAGGAAGGTGTCTCATAAAAAGGGGATTCTAACAATGAAAAGTGGTGAGTTTTTTGTGAAATTTTCTGGCAGAGAAGAGCTGCTGTTCAGACATGCATTATGTGGGAGGGGAGAAGAGGGGAGGCGGGTGGGTGGGTGGGTGAACACTAATGTTACCAGATGCAAGACTTGGCGTGCTTCCCCTCAACTCTGGTATGTGGTCTCTCGAGTCACTTCCACAGAGCTCAGACCATATAATATGTCTCTTTCCATGATGCAGCAGACAGAATCTAAACTGGAGACGAGAATAGCAACTCAGCAAAGAAAACTGTTGAACTCAGAAATTCACTGCAACTGAAGAAGAAAAAGAAGAAAACTGCAGCTGGCTTACTGGTATACCTTCTGACACAACAGCCACACTGCAACTACAGTCTACAGAGTCAAGATCATCATGAATACTGCAATGACTGTTATTGTTCTTCTGGTGTGCTCAGACGTCATCTGCATGATACAAGGTAACTGCTTAAAAATCTGTCTGTAGAACTTTTGATGACAATTAGTATTATGTTTTAATATTTTGTAGAAAATTAAACATATCTAACTATAGAATTGTGGACTATGGGTGTGAACTACACTACCGGTCAAAGGTTTCAGAACACCTTCTCATTCAAGGGTTTTTCTTTATCTGTACTATTTTCTACATTGTAGAATAATAGTGAAGACATCAAAACTATGTAGTAATACATATGGAATCATGTAGTAACCATAAAAGTGTTAAACAAATCAAAATGCACTTTATATTTGAGATTCTTCAAAGTAGCCACCCTTTGCCTTGATAACAGCTTTACACACTCTTGGTATTCTCTCAACCAGCTTCACCTGGAATGCTTTTCCAACAGTCTTGAAGGAGTTCCCATATATGCTGAGCACTTGTTGGCTGCTTTTCCTTCACTCTGCGGTCCGACTCATCCCAAACCATCTCAATTTGGTTTAGGTCGGGGGATTGTGGAGGCAAGGTCATCTGATGCAGCACTCCATAACTCTCCTTCTTGGTCAAATAGCCCTTAGACAGCCTGGAGGGTCATTGTCCTGTTGAAAAACAAATATAGCCCCACTCATCCCAAACCAGATGGGATGGCATATCGCTGCAGAATGCTGTGGTAGCCATGCTGGTTATGAGTGCATTAAATTCTAAATAAATCACAGACAGTGTCACCAGCAATGCACACCCACACCATAACGCTTCCTCCTCCATGCTATACAGTGGGAAATACACATGCAGAGATCATCCGTTCACCCACACCGAAGCCTCTCAAAGACACAGCGGTTGGATCTAAAAATCTCCAATTTGGACTCCAGACCAAAGGACAGATGTCCACCAGTCTAATGTCCATTGGTCGTGTTTCTTGGCCCAAGCAAGTCTCTTCTTATTATTGGTGTCCTTGAGTAGTGTTTTCTTTGCAGCAATTCGACCATGAAGGCCTAATTCACACAGTCTCCTCTGAACAGTTGATGATGAGATGTGTCTGTAACTTGGAACTCTGTGAAGCATTTATTTGGGCTGCAATTTCTGAGGCTGGTAACTCTAATGAACTTATCCTCTGCAGCAGAGGTAACTCTGGGTCTTCCTTTCCTGTGGCGGTCCTCATGACAGCCAGTTTCATCATAGTGCTTGATGATTCTTGCGACTGCACTTGAAGAAACTTTCAAAGTTCTTGAAATGTTCCGTATTGACTGACCTTCACGTCTTAAAGTAATGATGGACTGTCATTTCTCTTTGCTTCTTTGAGCTCTTCTTGCCATACTTGGTCTTTTACCAAATAGGGCTATCTTCTGTATACACCCACCCTACCTTTTCACAACTGATTGGCTCAAATGCATTAAGAAGGAAAAGAATTCCACAAATTAGCTTTTAAGGCACACCATTCCAGGTGACCACCTCATGAAGCTGGTTGAGAGAATGCCAAGAGTGTGTAAAGCTGTCAAGGCAAATGGTGACTATTTGAAGAATCTCAAATTTAAAATATATTTAGATTTGTTTAACACTTTTTTGGTTACTACGTGATTCCATATGTGTTTTTACAATGTTGAAAATAATAAAATAAAGAAAAACCCTTGAATGAGTAGGTGTTCTTAAACTTTTGACCAGTAGTGCGTGTTATTAATTTCTTGCAATAGCCACTAAAACGTCAAGGCCGGGTTTCAATCCGTATAATATTGTCAATAACATTGCCTTTAAAAGGTAAATTATCTCTTTGGCTGAGATCAGCAAATGTTGTGCAGTAAATGTTGCAGATGTCTGCTCATTTAGAAATTACTTTTAAATGTCAAGATTGCTGTAACATGGTTTCAGAGTGAATCCATACTAAAGCTGGTATAGGAAATTGTTGATAAATGAGGAGGGAGACTAAAGTGTTTTGTTTGACTTTCTCTTTAATTCTCTACAGGGAGAACTATAGAAGATCCTCGGTGCCGGTGTCCTACAGTACATACAGGGGGGGTGAATATCAGTTTAATCAGGAAACTGACCTATTACCCTCCTCGCTCACACTGCTCTAAGGAAGAACTCATGTGAGTTATTGTACTATACAGTGCTGTACTGTCATGTAATGTACTGTACTTACAGAAAATGAAATGCACACTCTCCAAATATATATTTAAATGATCAATTCAATAATTAAATTTGATAAAAAAATCTCTCTCCCCCACAATTTTTCTTTCTCTCTCCCCCCCCCCGCCTCTCTCTCTATCAATCAGTGTCACACTGAAATCCGGAGGTTTGCTCTGTCTCGACCCAAATGGGAGCTTTGCCAAAAAACTGATTAAAGGACAGACCAAAGTGTAAGTTTATATATGTATTGTATTGCACAAGCTATGTTAGTCAGAATTCTGTTATTCTTTATAAGTTATTTTTGTGAATTTAGTTGTTCAATATTAGCAGTATTTTGTACACTATATATATATATAAAAACTCTGTTTACTGTTTCTATGTGTGCCATTGGCTTAAGGAACATGAGCCATACATTTTCCCTGAATTAAATATGGTTTGAAGTACAGTATCTCTACCACGTAACTCAAAGGGTTAATCAGCACACCTTCTTCTCTCCTACAGAAATCAACAGCGTCAGAATCAACGTTCCATTGAGACTCTCTCCACACATACTACCACTAGCACTTGATTTGTCTGGCACTGGAAGCTGTTCCACCCTGCAAACCCTCTAGGGGCTTGCCTCTGAAGCGGGGTTGGCCCAGGTCGAGCCAAGAATGGGAGACCGTAACCAGAACGACTGGTGTCGGAGCACCAGTAGGGGGCACTGTTTCCTCTGGTCCAAAGAGACATAAATCCTTTCCTGCATTGACATTACCCACTGGCCTAATGGGTGGAATGTAATTCATGTTTCATAATTTCATAATTAATTAATGTATATATTTTTTTTGTTGTTGCCGAAAATCCGGTGTTTCTATGTGAAACAGTTTTGTTATATTTCTGTCTTCTGTGGTGTATATTGTTAGGTTCTAAATGAACCTAGTAAAACTCTCTTGACGGTTAGTAAAGCTTAAACCAAGTTTATTCGCCCATTGGGTCAATACAGCTGCTTCAGACAAAAGACAGATTCACACAAGCACTGATATTTAACCCTTTATCCTATGCTGAGTCTCCTCCTACACATCTGAATAGCCAATACATCTCTGTTGCTAGACAGAACCTTAGTGATACCTGTTCTTCCTCACTTCATCTGACCTGACCTCTAACCCAAAGTGCTTACTCCTCTTATCAGTGCTGCCACATGTGATCATTTTCCCTGCACTCAGCACATTCCAAGCTTAATTGCACCCACCATATACCTTCCTCCTACAGATAACCATGAACTTCTGGTGTAAACCCTCTCCAGACCATATCACTCAATATTTTAATAGGATACCTGATAATTAACCCTATTTCAAGTTTTAGGAGTCAGAACCCAGAATCCATCAATATAAAGTAAAATATTTGGGTGCAAACTCAAAATGATATACATTTCAACTATATCTGACATGATACAGGTGTCTTCTTTTTTAAGCCCATAACCATGTGTGTGAAGTATATACTTTTGTTTCAAATGTGGATTTGTTTAAGACTACCAAGAAACAATCTGTGTGACCCTGATATAGCCCACTGCAGTAAAAGGTTTAAATCAATGCGTCAGGACAGTGATGGAGACACTGCCCTACGAAGAGTGCCATCCTTTTATATATCTTTATTAATGTTTATATATACAGTATAGGAATAATATAATAGTATTGTTGATATAAAACCTGTCTTTGAGGTATTTATTTTCAAAGGAATTTCATAAGTTTCTTGTCTGTATACAAAAGGTGTTTTAAAAATAAATAAAACAAACAATAATAGGACATAGATTAGTTAGTTGATCAAATAATGGATGTACACATATCACACCTTGAGCACTGCACAATGATTGTATTCTTGGACAAATGTACTTTATTTAATACAACTTTTAACGAAACAGTATACCTGTTCTGCCAAGTCTGTCTCCGTGCCAAACCAGACCATAGCATCAGCTCTCATACCCTATATGCCGTGCTCTACTGTACCAGACTGTAACATATCATATATACACTGAGTGTACAAAACATCAGGAATTCCTGCTCTTTCCATGACATAGACTGGCCAGGTGAATCCAGGTGAAAGCTATGATCCCTTATTGATGTCACTTGTAAAAATCCACTTCATTCAGTGTAGATGAAGAGGAGGAGACGGGTTAAAGAAGGATTTTAAGGCTCTTCGACAATTGAGACATGGATAGTTTAAGTGTGCCATTCAGAGGGTAAACGGGCAAGACAAAATATTTAAGTGCCTTTGAACAGGGGGGTATGGTAGTAGGTGTCAGGATCACTGGTTTGTGTCAAGAACTGCAATGCTGCTGGGTTTTAAATGGGCTAGCATCCCTGTGAAACGCTTTCGACACCTTGTAGTCCATGCCCCAACAAATTGAGGCTGTTCTGAGGGCCAACTCAATATTATGAATGTGTTCCTAATGTTTTTTACACTCTGTGTATATGTCTTGCTTGGAAAAACCAACAACCACAAGTCCACGACACAAGTCCATCACCACCCACAGTTCAACAACGAGGCCATCCCTGAGCTATACAGACAAATAAACACAACCTGACTCAGTTACAGTACATTACCCATCCTGACAACTGACCCTCATTTTCAAGCTTCCGGAAGTGTGATCTAAGTGGGAGAAAAAATACACTAGTACACCAGAGTACATATAATATCTGCATAAGTGCAATGTAATTACTAGGTGTTACACAGGATTTTGCTAGTTAAAAGGAAGTGTATCTTGATGGGTACTTACTTGTTATTATAGTGTAACGATAGCAGGTGGTGGAAAAAGTACCCAATTGTCATACTTGAGTAAAAGTAATGATACCTTAGTAGAAAATGACTGAAGTAAAACTGAATGTCACCCAGTAAAACACTCCTTGAATAAAAGTTCAAATGTATTTGGTTTTAAATATACAATACTTCAGTGTCAAAAGTCAAATCCTTTCACATTCCTTATTAACCAAATCAGACGACACAATTTTCTTGTTTTTAAAATGTATGGATAGCCAGGGGCACACTCCAACACTCAGATTACAACATTAAGACAAAAAACATTTACATTTGTTTGGAGAAAACAGAAGGATGAATAAACATGTGGATAGAGTCCATTCCCTAATTTACAATTCCATAATTTACATAATTTACTAACGAAGCAACTATGTTTAGTGAGTCCACCAGATCAGAGGCAGTAGGGATGACCAGGGATGTTGTCTTGACAATGTGTGAATTTGACCACTTTCCTGTCCTGCTAAGCATTTGAAATGTAATGAGTACTTTTGGGTGTCAGGGAACATGTATGGAGGAAAAAGTAAATCATTTTCTTTAGAACTGTAGTGGTGTGACGATCGTCGTAATGATGAGACCAAGGCGCAGCGTGCATAGAGTTCCACATACTTTTAATAAAGAGAAACTCACTGAACAAAACAAATAAAGAACAACGAATGAAACGTAAAGCTATACAACTAGTGCAGACAGGCAACTAAACATAGACAAGATCCCACAACTAACAATGGGGAAATGGCTACCTAAATATGATCCCCAATCAGAGACAATGATAAACAGCTGTCTCTGATTGGGAACCATATCAGGCCAACATAGACATACAAACACCTAGATGACCCACCCTAGCCACAGGGAGAAACAGCTTACTATGGGCAGATTGTGGGGTTAAAGTAAAAGTTGTCAAAAATATACAACACCAGTCAAAACTTTGGCCACACCTCCTCATTCAAGGTTTTATTGAATGTTGTACTACTTTCTACATTGAAGAATAATAGTCAAGTCATCAAAACTATGAAATAACACATGTCAAATACATTTTATATTCGAGATTCTTCAAAGAAGCCACCCTTTGCATTTCAATAAACAGGTGTGCCTTGTTAAAAGTTCATTTGTGAAATTTCTTTCCTTCTTAATATGTTTGAGCCAATCAGTTGTGTTGTGACAAGGTAGGGGTGGAATTTAGAAGATAGCCCTATTTGGTAAAATACCATTTAATGGCAAGAACAGCTCAAATAAGCAGAGAGAAACAACAGTCCATCATTACTTTAAGACATGGAGGTCAGTCAATACGGAACATTTCAAGAACTTTGAAAGTTTCTTCAAGTGCAGTTGCAAAAACCATCAAGTGCTATGATAAAACTGGCTCTCATGAGGACCACCACAGGAAAGGAAGACCAAGAGTTACCTCTGCTGCAGAGGATAAGTTAATTAGAGTTACCAGCCTCAGAAATTGCAGCCCAAATAAATGCTTCACAGAGTTCAAGTAACAGACACATCTCAACATCAACTGTTCAGAGGAGACTGTGTGAATCAGGCCTTCACGGTCAAATTACTGCCACTGTGTCTTCCTATTGTCTCGGCCTTAGGCCTATACATCACAGTGTCAAGGCATACAGTATGAACTAACAGGTTATAGAGCAAACAACGCAATTATCATAACACATAGGCTGTAATTACCTGGCTTGGTTTCCACAGTGATTTTACCCACCCACCGCTACTGATTTTAGAAACGTAAGAAATAGGATAAGGTTGTCAGCATGGGTAATGTACTGTATAAGTACACACTCATTACAAATAAGTTCCCCACAAGATACACTTAATTTTACTTAGCTAAATCCTGTGCAAAAAGTAGTTACTACATTGTACTTAGCAAACATTTTTCATGACTCTCCTGGTCGAGGATCCAAGGCCTCACTCAGATCAGCTTGGCAAATGGCTGATGATAGCAATATAAAGAACAATTCAACTATTTTTGTTAAGATAGGAATGTGATTTTGGTTTTCTAATGAGATAATGTTTTTCATGTAATTTGCACATTAACTAAGCCACACACCGAATGCGGACAGAAGAGTGCTTAAAAGGACTCATTAAGAATTAACATATTCAGACCAGCAGACGTGAAGCGTGAGCTAAACGTTACAAATGGTTGAAACGCTAAGACCAAAAAAGTTTAGCTGTGGCTACACGGCTTAAAATGGTTAGAACTTTGAATATCCACACGAGGTGAAGAAAATAAAGATCCAACCTTAATATTGCCAGTCTGCAGCTGGTCCTAGAACTTTGACTAAAGACACAAGGTGGGAAGTAAGAAAATCCCATCTCAGACAACCATTGGTGCATCTGAATATCTGTTCTATTTGAACACTCCACTACAAGACGAAGTCAACTACAAAGAAGAACATTGTGACCTCTGGTGGACAACCAGAGTGTTACACCCATCGCACCATTCCCCATAGAAGGATTTATTGGTTTCAACAGAGAGATGACGAACAAAGACATCGACGCGTAAATAAACTCAGCAAAAAAAGTAATGTCCTCTCACTGTCAACTCTGTTTATTTTCAGCAAACTTAACATGTGTAAATATTTGTATGAACATAACAAGATTCAACAACTGAGACATAAACTGAACAAGTTCCACAGACATGTGACTAACAGAAATTGATTAATGTGTCTCTGAACAAAGGGGGGGGTCAAAATCAAAAGTAACAGTCAGTATCTGGTGTGGCCACCAGCTGCATTAAGTACTGCAGTGCAAGTTCCCAGACATTTCTGGGGGGAATGGCCCTAGCCCTCACCCTCCAATCCATCAGGTCCCAATGCTCAATGGGATTGAGATATGGGCTGTTCGCTGGCCATGGCAGAACACTGACATTCCTGTCTTGAAGGAAATTACGCACAGAATGAGCAGTATGGCTGGTGTCACTGTCACGCTGGAGGGTCATGTCAGGACGAGCCTGCAGGAAAGGTACCACATGAGGGAGGAGGATGTCTTCCCTGTAACGCACAGCATTGAGATTGCCTGACAACAAGCTCAGTCCGATTTTGCTGTGACACACCGCCCCAGACCATGACGGACCCTCCACCTCCAAATCAATCCCGCTCCAGAGTACAGGCCTCGGTGTAACGCTTGTTAGAACCAAAACAAGAACCCCTTAAAAGTATGTGTTACCAAATGGCCCTTCAACTTGACTCAGATAAATGTCCCTTAAATCTTGTCCAGGACAGGAGACCAATGATGTAATGCTACTGAAGTGGACACAGAGTTGCAGTGAAGCTGGATAGACAGTTTAAAAACTGTTCAGAGTTTGGCTTGAATAAAGGATTTTATTTCTCTTAACTATTGCTGGTTAGAGTTGGAGCTATTGTGATGGTGTGTCCATTAAAATACAAAGAGGAGGTTGCATTTAACAAGTGATAAAGGACAAGTGTGAGGAATTTTCCTACAGATACTGAATCTACAGGTAACTGCCAAAATAAATGCATGGTATATTCAAATGTCAGGCATGATACTAATCACGCCATTGCTTCATTGGATGGACATACTATAGACCAAGTCCAAGTGTACACATATTTGGAAGTGTGGGCTGATGACAAGCTGAGCTTCACTATTCATGTGGATAACTTTAATGAAGCTCAAGATGAAAATAGGTTTTTATTACCGGCATAAGGCTTTTATTTCCCTGGAAGCCAGGAAGGAGCTGGTACGATGTACATTACTAGCGGTTACAGATTTTAGTGATGTTATATATATGCAGGCCTCAGCCACTACACTGAGTGTACTTGACTCAGTATATCATGCGGCCCTCAGGTTCATTAACAGTGAAAAACGTCTAACACATCATTGTGATCTCTACAGAGCCGTTGGCTGGTGTCAACGGGTGTATAGAGGCGAAGTCAGGTGAAGGAGAGTAGAGTGATGTAAACAGGCGCACTTGTCACGTTCTGACCTTAGTTCTTTTGCTATGTCTTTGTTTTAGTATGGTCAGGGCGTGAGTTGGGTGGGTTGTCTATGTTCCTTTTTCTATGTTTTGGAATTTCTGTGTTTGGCCTGGTATGGTTCTCAATCAGAGGCAGCTGTTCATCATTGTCCCTGATTGAGAACCATATTTAGGTAGCCTGGTTTCACTTTTGAGTTGTGGGTGATTATTTTCCGTGTTAGTGTTTGTTACCACACGGGACCGTTTCATTTGTTTCACTTTGTTATTTTGTATTTTTGTAGTGTTCAGTTTGTCTTATTAAAATGGACACTTACCACGCTGCAAATTGGTCCGACCTCTCTTACTCCTCATCAGAGGAAGACGACGAACGTTACAGCACTTTTATTTTAGTAGCAAAAAAGAGAGCAGTACATAAATCAAATGCGCTCAAAACACGGAACTGTCACGCCTTGGTCTTAGTATTTTGTGTTTTCTTTATTATTTGTTCAGGCCAGGGTGTGACATGGGTTTATTGTGTTGTCGTATTGGGGTTTTTGTAGGCATTGGGATTGTGGCTGATTAGGGGTGTGTCTAGCATAGGCTTGGCTGCCTGAGGCGGTTCTCAATCAGAGTCAGGTGATTCTCGTTGTCTCTGATTGGGAGCCATATTTAGGTAGCCTGGGTTTCACTGTGTATTTTGTGGGTGATTGTTCCTGTCTCTGTGTGGTGTTCACCAGATAGGCTGTAATTAGGTTTTCACGTTTCGTTTGTTGTTTTTGTATTTATTTAGTTATTTCATGTATCGCTATTTTTTCATTAAAGAACATGAGTAACCACCACGCTGCATTTTGGTCCGACTCTCCTTCAACAGACGAAGGCCGTTACAGGAACATACAAAAATAAAGCGCATAATAAAACACCACAAAAACATGAAACAATTACACACAAAACATGATGGGAAACAGAGGGTTAAATACAAGTAGATTGATTGGGGAAATGAAAACCAGGTGTGTATGGAAACAAGACAAGACAAATGGATATATGAAAAATGGCGCGGCGTTGGTTGGAAAGCCGGTGACCTCGATCGCAGAACGCCAATCCGAACAAGGAGAGGAGCCGACTTCGGCGGAAGTCGTGACAGCTGGTCGTCATTGACATTGCGTAGGCTTTAACACTGGAACACACTGATTTAAAAGCCATCAGGGGTAAAATGGCACTTTATTATTTTTTAATCAGGCCAGTAAATAAATATAAATTACTGTCCCATTCTCATTTGCTTTAACAGTACCAAGAATTAGAACAGGTCATGGTAGAAATAGTTTTAGTTCCTCAGCTTCATGGTCCTGGGACTCTCTCCTGAACATTTTAAAATGTGATGATGTAGTCACATTGATGGAGTTTAAACACTTGATCGATGTAAATATCATAGAAGACTGTAATTGTCTTTAGGACAGCTGTTTTTTAGTTATGATATCCCTGTTTTTTGACTGATATATAATTGTTGCACTGTATGTGTGCTTTGTTTAATGTTGTGTTAGTGTATGTAAGTTGTTTTGTCTGAAACTTTATTCCCCCTGATGCTGTTGAACCAGGTCTCCCTTGAAAAATAGATTTTATCTCAATGAGAAAAACCTGTATAAATAAAGGTTAAATAAATGTAAAAAATAAAATAAAAAGGAAGGACCAACATAAAGTGTTTTGAAGTATCTTCAATGCATCAGGGCATAGATTCTACAAGTGTCAATGAACAAGAGTGTTTCCCTGCACACAGACACACACAAACAAACGAACACACACTTCCCTAACATAAGACCCTTATCAGTTTGGCAGCTCTGAAGACTTTGTTAATTAAAACCAGTTAAGCATTAGGGGGTGCTATTAAAAATTTTGGATGAAAAACGTTCCCGTTTTAAACAAGATATTTTCTCACGAAAAGATGCTCGACTATGCATATAATTGACAGCTTTGGATAGAAAACACTCTGACGTTTCCAAAACTGCAAAGATATTGTCTGTGAGTGCAACAGAACTGATGTTACAGGCGAAACCCAGATAAAAATCCAACCAGGAAGTGACACATTTTTTGAAACCGCCTCATGCCAATGACTCCTTATATGGCTGTGAATGAGGTACGAATGAGCTTACGTTTTCCACATATTCCCCATGGTGTCTACAGAATTGTGACGTCTTTTTACGCATTTCCATTGAAGAATAGCCGTAAGGGACCATATACAGCACGTGGTCACAGGGTGTCTCCCGCAGAAAATCTTGCGTAAAATACTGAGGTAGCCATTTTTCCAATCGCTTCTTATGAGAAACCAATTGCCTCGACGGATATATTATCGAATATATATGTTAAAAACACCTTGAGGATGGATCCGAAGTTATTCAAAGGTAAATGATTTAATTTGGTTGCTTTTCTTATTTTCGTGAAAATGTTGCCTGCTGCCAGCAGAGCCTAGCATAGCATTATGCCATGATAAACTTACACAAATGCTTGTCTAGCGTTGGCTGTAACGCATATTTTGAAAATCTGAGATGACAGTGTGATTAACAAAAGGCTAAACTTGTGTTTGAATGTATTTAATTTGCGATTTTCATGAATAGGAAAAGTTTCTAGGGGTATTTATGTCCGCTGCGTTATGCTAATTCGTTTGAGGCTATGATTACGCTCCCGGATCCGGGATTGCTAGTCGCAAGATTATTAAGCCATCAAGGACAAGCATCTCAACCATGCTTGAAAGTAGTGGGTGGTTTAGTAATGCTTCCAATGAAAGACTAATAACCTATTTGTCCTTGGAAATAAGAAATATCAGTGTTATCCATAGGTATTGGCAGCAGTATTGTTTGAGTCACAGAGATGTCACTGGTGGGATTTGAACCCAGGTCTCCCACAGAATAAGCTAACATCTTAATTGTTAGGAAATATCTTATTATGAATCGCATCTGCTACAGTAACACAGAGAAATCATTTAAAGTGTTAATACTCTTCCATTCATTGAACTGAGTTGGTATTTATTGAGTCACAGGGACAGTCAGTGGATTTTCCTCGCAAGGCCACACACACACAGACAGACAAATTACTTAAATTTTAGGTTGTTGGGGAGTGTTTAAACAAACCATGATTTAATAATGCCAGGGCTTTTCTTTCCGACATGGTGGAATGTGGATATTTAAAACATAGCACCCTTTGTGCAGCTGATTCATAAGTGTTTAGAAGTAGAGAACAGTGTTGTAACATATCTCCTCCCTCTGAAACACACTGAAATTCAATGACTCCAGAATTGTTTATTTAACCTTTATTTAATTATGTCATGCCCTGATCTGTTTCACCTGTCTTGGTGATTGTCTCCACCCACCTCTTGGTGTCTCCTGTTTTTCCCCTTTAGTCCCCAGTGTACAGTGCCTTGCGAAAGTATTTGGCCCCCTTGAACTTTGCGACCTTTTGCCACATTTCAGGCTTCAAACATAAAGATATAAAACTGTATTTTTTTGTGAAGAATCAACAACAAGTGGGACACAATCATGAAGTGGAACGACATTTATTGGATATTTCAAACTTTTTTAACAAATCAAAAACTGAAAAATTGGGCGTGCAAAATTATTCAGCCCCTTTACTTTCAGTGCAGCAAACTCTCTCCAGAAGTTCAGTGAGGATCTCTGAATGATCCAATGTTGACCTAAATGACTAATGATGATAAATACAATCCACCTGTGTGTAATCAAGTCTCCGTATAAATGGGGAATACTTTCGGAAGGCACTGTATTTGTCCCAGTGTTTCCTGTCTCTCTGTGCCAGTTCGTCTTGTTTGCCAAGCAACCAGCTCCTATTTTTCCTAGTCTGTTTTTTCTCTAGCCCTCCTGGTTTTTACCCTTGCCTGTCCTGACGTCGAAGCCGCCTGCCTGATCACTCTGCCTGTTCTGACCTCGAGCCTGCCAATCGCCTGGTACTGTTTGAATTCTCGCCTGTCCCCGACCTGCCTTTTGCCTACCCCTTTTAATATAATAAATATTGGAGTTCAACCATCTGCCTCCTGTGTCTGCATTTGGGTCTCGCCTTGTGCCCTTATGAACAAGGCAAGTCAGTTAAGAACAAATTCTTATTTTACAATGACGCCCTACCCCGGCCAAACCCTCACCTAACCCGTATGACACTGGGACAATTGTGCGCCGCCCTATGGGACTCCCAATCACAGCCGGTTGTGATACAGCCTGGTATCGAACCAGAGTCGCCGCTAGCACTGAAATATAGTGCCTTAGGCCTCTGTGCCACTCTCAAATTTTATTAAGGCACAGAGATACCGTGACGAGATCCTGAGGCTAATTGTGAGACCCATTTTTTTAAGGCATCTGTCTCGTTGTGTAAATGATTGGAGACAGGCGCAGGAAGACGTAGTAGGGGGTTTTAATACTTCACCCAAAAAGACAACATACCATGAAAAGGCACAGGGACGAAGCACAAAACAAACACGTATACAAAAACACAGGGATGTAACCCAAATAAAACAGTGAGGGTAAACCTCTAATGAATAAACAGGACACGTAATAACAATTGCACAATACAGACAGCTTGAAAGCCGAAACAACAAAGCATAGGTACTCAGTAGGCCAACAGACATGGGAACAATGACTGACCAAGACAATGCTGAACAGAGGGCAAATATATACAATTACTAATCAGGGCTTCCAGAACTGGTGCATAGAATGAGCAGCAGAACATGGGGGAACCGTGACAGTTTTTGTGACCAACTGATGCATATCTGTATTCCCAGTCATGTGAAATCCATAGATTAAGGCCTAATAATTTATTTCAGTTGACTGCATTTCTTATATGAACTGTAACAGTAAAATCTTTGAATTTGTTGTATGTCTCGTAAATATTTTTGTTAGACTATTACATGCCTTTGCTGATTTTTATTTATTTTTACAGTTAGCAACCCATCTAGAGGCCGCCACCGTTCTTTTTTCTCAAGGCCTATGAAGGCATTTTCAATTAAACCGCTCTTCCATGTTCTGCAGAAGAAGTGATGGATATTGGTTTCTGCCGTACCTGTATCAGCGACAGAATGAAATTACTGGAAAGGCAGTGGCAAGACTTGGATAGTTTCTATGAGCGATTTGTTCCGAAATACAATGAACTGGGAATGGCAGAACGCAAAACTCATAGTAAACAGCCGATCAGAATAGAGAGGGGGTGAATCTACTACAACATACTGGACAATATCAATGTTCAGATGAGAGCCAGGTTTTATCACCTTGGTGAACTTCATTTCCTTCGCTTAATGGACTGCAAAACAATGTCACAAAAGTTCAACACCAGTAAATGAGAGCCGTTCAAAATATGACATGTACTTAAGGCTGGTCTTGTCGGAGTGTACAGTTCACAAATGGTACAAGACGAATCACCTGGGCAGCTCCTCAGCATTTAGTTCTAGCATGACCTGACACAGTGTCTGAGGCAGCACAGGGCTCAATATAAAGTGTCTACCCATCCTCAGACCTCAACACACGTCACTGGTTCAGTGTCCATACAGGATGGAAGGAAGGTGTCTCATAAAAAGGAGATTCTAACAATGAAAAGTGGTGAGTTTTTTGTGAAATTCTCTGGTAGAGAAGAGCTGCTGTTCAGACATGCATTATGTGGGAGGGGAGAAGAGGGGAGGCGGGTGGGTGGGTGAACACTAATGTTACCAGATGCAAGACTTGGCGTGCTTCCCCTCAACTCTGGTATGTGGTCTTTCGAGTCACTTTCACAGAGCTCAGACCATATAATATGTCTCTTTCCATGATGCAGCAGACAGAATCTAAACTGGAGACGAGAATAGCAACTCAGCAAAGAAAACTGTTAAACTCAGAAATTCACTGCAACTGAAGAAGAAGAAGACTGCAGCTGGCTTACTGGTCTACCTTCTGATACAACAGCCACACTGCAACTACAGTCTACAGAGTCAAGATCATCATGAATACTGCAATGGCTGTTATCGTTCTTCTGGTGTGCTCAGACGTCATCTACATGATACAAGGTAACTGGCTTAAAAATCTGTCCGTAGAACTTTTGATGACAATTAGTATTATTTTGTAGAACGTTGAACTTATACTGAGTGTACAAAACATTAAGGACACGTAGGAAGCTTTGGAGTCAAAATAGGCCAGCGTCCCTGTGGAACACTTTCAACACCACACCCTGACAAATTGAGGCTGATCTGAGGGCAAAAAGACAATATTAGCAACGTGTCCTTATTGTTTTGTACACTCAGTGTTTATCTAACTATAGAATTGTGGACTACGGGTGTGAACTATGTTATTCATTTCTTGCCACTTACAATAAAGTTTTAAGTCCGGGATACAATCTGTATAACATTGTCGATAATGCGTCTTTTAAAGGCAATGTTACCTTGTTGGCTGAGATCATATTTATGGTAGAAAAAAATATAAATTGGAAATTACCTTTGAATCTCAAGCTCGCTGTAACATGGTTTCAGATCGAATCCCGCCTAAAACTAGATTAGGGGATTGTTTATGAATGTAGAGGGAGACTAAAGTGTTTTGTTTGACTTTCTGTTTTTTCTCTACAGGGAGAGGTATACAATATCCTCGATGCCGCTGTCCTAAAGTACACGCAGGGGGGGTGAATATCAGTTTAATCAGGAAACTGACCTATTACCGTCCTCGCTCACACTGCTCTAAGGAAGAAGTCATGTGAGTTTTTATGCCATGCTGTGCCGTACTGTACTGTAATGTAAGAAAATTAGATGCACGCTTTCCAAATATATTTCAATTATTAATTTAATTAAACATCTCCCTCCCTCCCTCTAACCCATTCTTTTTCTTTTTCACCCCCCTCCCCCCACCCCTTTCTCTCTCTCTCTCTCTCTCTCTGTCTGTCTGTCTCGCTATCAGTGTCACACTGAAAACCAGGGGTTCGCTCTGTCTCGACCCAAATGGGAATTTTGCCAAAACACTGATTGAAAGACAAATCAAAGTGTGAGTCTATGGATGTTTTATTGCACAGGCTATTTTATGAAGTCAGAATGATGTTATTATTTGGAGTGATGGTTGCTGTTAATAGACCTCTGTACGCCTATGTAGATATTCCATTCAAAATCATCCGTTTCCAGCTACAATAGTCATTTACAACATTAACAATGTCTACACTGTACTGTCTACACTGTGCTTTTCTTTCAAAAACAAAGACATTTCTAAGTGACCACAAACTTTTGAATGGTGGAGTACATATATTTATCATGTTTATTTCATTTGATATATTGGGCTCCTGAGTGGTGCAGCGGTCTAAGGTACTGCATCTCATTGCTTGAGGTGTCACTACAGACACCCTGGTTCGATTCCAGTCTGTATCACAACCGGCCGTGATTGGGAGTCCAATAGGGCGACGCATAATTGTCCCAGAGTCGTCCGGATTTGGCCAGTGTAAGCCGCCACTGTGAATAAGAATTGGTTCTTAACTGACTTGCGTAGTTAGATAATGTCATCTATGTGTGCCATAAAGATCATGGGCCATTTACAGGTACACCTGAACACTTGAGTATATGAGGGATACAAATAATGTTGAAAGCAGGTGCTTCCACACAGGTGTGGTTCCTGAGCAATTCCTAAACAATTAACATCCCGTCATGCATAAAAATGCTGGGCAGGTCCAGTTATTTTGGCTACCATGGTTATTCACCCATAGGATGACAATGCCCCCCATCACAGAGCACGACTGGTCACTGAACGGTTTGATGAGCATGAAAACGATGTAAACTATATGCCATGGCCGTCTCAGTCACCAGATCTCAACTCAATTGAACACTTATGGGAGATTCTGGAGCGGCGCCTGAGACAGTGTTTTCACCACCATCAACAAAACACCAAATGATGGAATTTCTTGTGTAATAACGATGTTGCATCCCTCCAATAGAGTTCCAGACACTTGTAGAATTTATCTCAAGGCGAGTTGAAGCTGTTCTGGCTCGCAGTGGCCCAACACCCCATTAAGAGAAAACAATGTTGTTGTTTCCTTTATTTTGTCAGTTACCTGTATTTTCCTCTAAATAAATATGGTTTGAAGCTTCACAGGGTAGGGTACAGTATCGATTCTTCCATAAATATATTCTTCCATGAAGCTTAACAGAGTACACTCTCTATTGTGAAGAAAATGTATTCTTCCATGAAAGTTAATAGAGTACAGGATCTATTCCGCCATAAATATAGTCTGCCATGAAGCTTAAGAGTACACTCTCTATTCTGATGAAAATGTATTCTTCCATAAAGCTTAACAGAGTACAGGATCTATTCCGCCATAAATATAGTCTGCCATGAAGCTTAAGAGTACACTCTCTATTCTGATGAAAATGTATTCTTCCATAAAGCTTAACAGAGTACAGGATCTATTCAGCCATAAATATAGTCTGCCATGAAGCTTATGGATTCTAACATGTATCTCAGAGGGTTAATCAGCACACCTTCTCTCCTACAGAAATCAACAGCGTCAGAATCAACGTTCCATTGAGACTCTCTCCACACATACCACCACTAGCACTTGATCACTCTTTGTCTGGCACTGGAGGCTGTGCCAACCTGCAACCCCTCTGCTGGCTTATCTTTGAAGTGGGGTTGGCCCCAGTCAAGTCTTGAATGGGTGATCGTAACCAGAACAAGTGGTGTTGGAGTGCCAGTAGGGGCCACTGTTTCCTCTGGTCCAAAGAGACTTCAATCAATGAGTCAGGACAGTGATGGGGACACTGACCTAGAAAGTGGCTGTCCTTTTAATGTGTTTATTATATGTAGGTATTTATATTTTATATTTATACAGTATAGACCTGAAGGAATAATGTAATAGTATTGTTGATATAAAACCTGTATTTGATATATTTATAGTCATGTATTCTTTTTTCAAATAAAGCAAACATTTATGGGACATAGATTACTTGTTTTCTCAACAATCTGCTCAAAAATTAGTTGTATGTGTACTTAATCAAAAAATTGATATATACATATCACACCTTGAGCACTGCTCTATGGCTGTACTGTTGGTCAAATGTAGTTCATTTAATTAAACTTTTAATTAAACAGCATACCTGTTTTGCCAAGTTTGTCTCTATGCCATATCATAACATATCATCAGCTTTCATACCCTATATGCCATGTTCTACTAGACTGTACCATATCATATATACACTGACTGTACAAAACATTAGGAACACATTCTTAATGTTGAGTTGGACCCCCTTTTGCCCTCATAACATACTCAATTCATCAGGGGCATGGACTCTACAAGGTTTCCAAAATATTTCACAGGAATGCTGGCCCATGTTGACTCCAGTGGTTTCCACAGTTGTTTCAAGTTGGCTGGATGTCCTTTAGGTGGTGGACCATTCTTGATACACACAGCAAAATGTTGAGCATGAAAATCCCAGCAGCGTTGCAGTTCTTGACACACTCAAAATGGTGCGCCTGGCAAATGCTACCATAACCCGTTCAAAGGCACATAAATATGTGTCTTACCCATTCACCCTCTGAATGGCACACACACAAAATCCATGTCTCAATTGTCTCAACCCTTAAAAATCTGTCTCCTCCCCTTCATCTACACTGAAGTGGATTTAATAAGTTATAAGGGATCATAGCTTTCACAGGGATTCACCTGGGAAGTCTATGTCATATAAACACTCAGTGTATATACCATACCACCATATCATACTATAACCCACACCACCATATCTATCATATCTCATCTTATACCAAGATGGTATGAGTCAGACGTCCTTTGTCCTAGTCTTGTCGTGTCCCGTGTATATATATATTTACATCTTTCTTCACATGTTTTATATATTTTCTTTTCCAAAAACTCAACTTCAAAACACTCTCCTGCAACCCGCCTCACCAATTTATTTAAAAATATATATTATTTACCTCAAATCTGAAATCCACAATAGAAGCTAGCCAGAAGCTAACCAGAAGCTAGCCAGAAGCTAACCAGAAGCTAGCCAGAAGCTAGCCACTTTACTGGCTAATGTTAGTACTCAGCTAACCACGGTTTGTGGTCATCAGCTATCCTTTAGCTCGAAAAGCTATCGCCAGTTTTGTACAACGCAACTCAGACCAGAACATACCGGACCTATTTTTCTCTCCATATCCCCGGATTTCAACCGCAAGCTCTGGCCATTTATACCTGGATCTCGCAGCTAGCTAGCTGCTATCCGTGTGACTATTGGCTTACGTCGATCCCGGAGCAAACATCAATTATTCCGGAGCTAGCCAGCTGAAGAGTTCCATCAGCCACTCCTGGGCTACAATCACCTATCCGGACCCGTTTTACTGCTGATGCAGAGCCCCACCGGGCCTTCACGACTGGACTACCGACGTTATCTGCCCGAGGGAGTTACTGGCCCCTCCGTCGCGACGTTACCTGAAAGCCCATCTGCGGCCCGCTAATCGTTAGCTGTTATCTGAATAGGTCTATCGGACAATTTTTCTTGGGTCACTATAACTATATCTATTTTGCCAATTGGATTGGTCCCCTCTACCAGACGGAACCCACTAATCTACCGACAGAAACGCACGAGGTGGCTAAGAACAGACCTCCATCCTATGCTAGCTTGCTACCGATGGCCCAGCTAGGTTTCTGAATCGCAGTTACCCCACAACATTTTCCGACAAGATAGAACTGCCAAAGGGGGCGGAGTTGCAATCTACTGCAGAGATAGCCTGCAGAGTTCTGTCTTACTATTCAGCTCCGTGCCCAAACAAACAAAAAATCCACATCTCCAGAAACAAGTCTCTTACCATTGCCGCTTGCTATAGACCACCGTCTGCCCCCAGCTGCGCCCTGGACACCACATGCGAATTGATTGCCCCCGATCTATCTTCAGAGCTCATGCAGCTAGGCAACCTAAACTGGAACATGCTTAACACCCCAGCCATCCTACAATCTAAGCTTGATGCCCTCAATCTCACACAAATGATCAATGAACCTACCAGGTACCACCCCAAAGCCGTAAACATGGGCACCCTCATAGATATCATCCTAACCAACTTGCTCTCTAAATACTGCTGTTTTCAACCAAGATCTCAGCGATCACTGCCTCATTGCCTGCATCCGTAATGGGTCAGCGGTCAAACGACCTCCACTCATCACTGTCAAACGCGCCCTGAAACACTTCAGCGAGCAGGCCTTTCTAATCGACCTGGCCGGGGTATCCTGGAAGGATATTGATCTCATCCCATCAGTAGAGGATGCCTGGTTATTGAAAAAAAAGCCTTCCTCACCATCTTAAATAAGCATGCCCCATTCAAGAAATTTAGAACCAGGAACAGATAAAGCCCTTGGTTGTCTCCAGACCTGACTGCCCTTAACCAACACAAAAATATCCTATGGTGTTCTGCATTAGCATCGATCAGCCCCCGTGATATGCAACTTTTCAGAGAAGCTAGAAACCAATATACACAGGCAGTTAGAAAAGTCAAGGCTAGCTTTTTCAAGCAGAAATTTGCATCCTGCAACACAAACTCCAAAAAGTTCTGGGACACTGTAAATCCATGGAGAATAAGAACACCTCCTCCCAGCTACTCACTGCACTTAGGATAGGAAACACTGTCACCACCGATAAATGCACTATAATTGAGCATTTCAATAAGCATTTTTCTATTGCTGGTCATGCTTTCCACCTGGCTACCCCTACCCCGGTCAACAGCACTGCACCCCACACAACAACTCGCCAAAGCCTTCCCCATTTCTCCTTCTCCCAAATCCAGTCAACTGATGTTCTGAAAGAGCTGCAAAAATCACCCGGGCTAGACAATCTGGACCCTTTCTTTCTAAGATTATCTGCCGAAATTGTTGCAACCCCTATTACTAGCCTGTTCAACCTCTCTTTCGTGTCGTCTGAGATTCCCAAAGATTGGAAAGCAGCTGCGGTCATCCCCCTCTTCAAAGGGGGGGACACTCTTGACCCAAACTGCTACAGACCAATATCTATCCTACCCTGCCTTTCTAAGGTCTTCGAAAGCCAAGTCAACAAACAGATTACCGACCATTTCGAATCCCAACATACCTTCTCCGCTATAGAATCTGGTTTCAGAGCTGGTCATGGGTCCACCTTAGCCACGCTCAAGGTCCTAAACGATATCTTAACCGCCATCGATAAGAAACAATACCGTGCAGCCGTATTAATTGACCTGGCCAAAGCTTTCGACTCTGTCAATCACCACATCCTCATCGGCAGACTCGATAGCCTTGGTTTCTCAAATGATTTCCTCGCCTGGTTCACCAACTACTTCTCTGATAGAGTTCAGTGTGTCAAATCGGAGGGCCTGTTGTCCGGGCCTCTGGCAGTCTCTATGGGGGTGCCACAAGGTTCAATTCTTGGACCGACTCTCTTCTCTGTATACATTGCTCTTGCTGCTGGTGAGTCTCTGATCCACCTCTACGCAGACGACACCATTCTGTATACTTTTGGCCCTTCTTTGGACACTGTGTTAACCTCCAGATGAGCTTCAATGCCATACAACTCTCCTTCCATGGCCTCCAATTGCTCTTAAATACAAATCAAACTAAATGCATGCTCTTCAACCGATCGCTGCCCGCACCTGCCCGCCCGTCCAACATCACTACTCTGGACGGTTCTGACTTAGAATATGTGGACAACTACAAATACCTAGGTGTCTGCTTAGACTGTAAACTCTCCTTCCAGACTCACATCAAACATCTCCAATCCAAAGTAAAATCTAGAATTGGCTTCCTATTTCGCAACAAAGCATCCTTTACTCATGCTGACAAACATACCCTTGTAAAACTGACCATCCTTCCGATCCTCGACTTCAGCGATGTCATTTACAAAATAGCCTCCAATACCCTACTCAACAAATTGGATGCAGTCTATCACAGTGCCATCCGTTTTGTCACCAAAGCCCCATATACTACCCACCACTGCGACCTTTACACTCTTGTTGGCTGGCCCTCGCTTCATACTCATCGCCAAACCCACTGGCTCCAGGTCATCTACAAGACCCTGCTAGGTAAAGTCCCCCATTATCTCAGCTCGCTCTCACCATAGCAGCACCCACCTGTAGCACGCGCTCCAGCAGGTATATCTCTCTGGTCACCCCCAAAACCAATTCTTCCTTTGGCCACCTCTCCTTCCAGTTCTCTGCTGCCAATGACTGGAACGAACTACAAAAATCTCTGAAACTGGAAACACTTATCTCCCTCACTAGCTTTAAGCACCAGCTGTCAGAGCAGCTCACAGATTACTGCGCCTGTACATAGCCCATCTATAATTTACCACAACAACTACCTCTCCCCCTACTGTATTTATTTATTTATTTTGCTCTATTTCTCTCTACTTTGCACATTCTTCTACTGCAAATCTACCATTCAAGTGTTTTACTTGCTATATTGTATTTACTTCGTCACCATGGCCTTTTTTTGCCTTTACATCTCTTATCTCACCTCATTTGCTCACATTGCATATAGACTTATTTTTCTACTGTATTATTGACTGTATGTTTGTTTTACTCCATGTGTAACTCTGTGTTGTTGTATGTGTCGAACTGCTTTGCTTTATCTTGGCCAGGTCGCAATTGTAAATGAGAACTTGTTCTCAAATAAAAAATTAAATAAAAAAATATCATACTATATACAGTGCATTTGGAAAGTATTCTGACCCCTTGACTTTTTCCACATTTTGTTGTTACAAACTTATTCTAAAATGGATGAAATATTTTTTTTCATCATCAATTTACGCACAATACCCCGTAATGACAAAAGCGAAAATAGCTTTTTACACGTTTTTGCAAATCTATAGAAAAAAAAACACAAAAAAAACAGAAATACCTTATTTACATAAGTATTCAGACCTTTTGCTATGATACTCAAAATTGAGCTCAGGTGCATCCTGTTTCCATTGATCAAACTTGAGATATTTCTACAACTTGATTGGAGTCCACCTGTGGTAAAATCAATTGGACATGATTTGGAAATGCACACATAAGATCACACAGTTGACAGTGCATGTCATAGCAAAAACCAAGTCATGGTTTGGCACAGAGAGATCTTTGATGAAAACCTTATCCATATTGCTCAAGACCTAAGACTGTGGCGAAGGTTCACCTTCCAACAGAACAATGACCCTAAGAACACAGCCAAGACAATGCAGGAATGGTTTCGGGACAAGTCTCTGAATGTCCATGTGCAGCCCAGCCAGAGACCGGAAATTAACCCGATCAAACATCTCTGGAGAGACCTGAAAATAGCAGTGCAGTGTCACACCCCAGTGTCACACCCCATTCAACCTGACAGAGCTTGAGAGAATCTGCAGAGAATGGGAGAAACTCCCCAAATACAGGTGTGCCAAGCTTGTAGCGTCATACCCAAGAAGAC
Organism: Oncorhynchus tshawytscha; assembly: GCF_018296145.1. NCBI lineage: Eukaryota > Metazoa > Chordata > Actinopteri > Salmoniformes > Salmonidae > Oncorhynchus > Oncorhynchus tshawytscha. Next base: position 17,527,157 of record NC_056438.1, on the reverse strand, counting down.
TTGAGGCTGTTAAGCAGCCACCACTAACATTGAGTGGCTACTGCCAACACACTGTCAATGACACTGACTCTACTCCAGCCACTTTAATAATGGGAATTGATGGGAAATGATGTAAATATATCACTAGCCACTTTAAACAATGCTACCTTATATAATGTTACTTACCCTACATTATTCATCTCATATGCATACGTAGATACTGTACTCTATATCATCGACTGCATCCTTATGTAATACATGTATCACTAGCCACTTTAACTATGCCACTTGGTTTACATACTCATCTCATATGTATATACTGTACTCGATATCATCTACTGTATCTTGCCTATGCTGCTCTGTACCATCACTCATTCATATATCCTTATGTACATATTCTTTATCCCCTTACACTGTGTATAAGACAGTAGTTTTTTTTTGGAATTGTTAGTTAGATTACTTGTTCGTTATTACTGCATTGTCGGAACTAGAAGCACAAGCATTTCGCTACACTTGCATTAACATCTGCTAACCATGTGTATGTGACAAATAAAATTTGATTTGATTGATTTGATTTGATTTGTAATCTCTGCTTCAACCAGATTAATTTGTAGTTTTGCTCGTCTTGCTTACCAGATGTCTGAGTGAAGAGACGACAGTGTTGTTGCAAGGTTACTCTGCATCAGAAGCCCAATTGGTGGGACAAGTGTTTCTTTATTCTGTTCCTGAGGACCCAAATGGGTGCACATCTTAGTTTTTGAAGCTAGCACTAAAAACTAATCAAAGCTTTGATGATGATTTGATTAGTGGAATCAGGTAAGTAATGCTAGTAGTGCTGAGATGAAGGTAGACTGTAGGTGGAGTCAGAGGGGCTTAACAGGCATGATACACTAGCACAGGATGCCGTGTGGTAAAATACCGCTTCCCATTAATTTCAATGGAAGGAAAGCAGTGAGAAGAGGAGAGGGCAGGGGACCTTTGGGTGGTGCAAAGGTGGTGTGGAAGGCAGTGAAAAATACACTTTTCCTAACTTTATGCAAATCACCAGCGGCGACAACCAATCATATCGAGTGGTTCCCATGAAGAATTTGACACTATGCGACTCAAGGCTGGAGACTTTCTTCAACAAAGCTGGCTGACAAAAATACTAGGATGGAAGCAAATGTAAGTGATTATAATGTCATAACGAATCATGCAAAAAATGTACATTTGACAGGAATATGTTTGTTAACTCTTGATTCTAGCCATCCCGGATCCGGGATCGTGACTACAGCCTCAAGCTCATTACCATAACGCAACGTTAACTATTCATGAAAATCGCAAATGAAATGAAATTAATATGCTAGCTCTCAAGCTTAGCCTTTTGTTAACAACACTGTCATCTCAGATTTTCAAAATATGCTTCTCAACCATAGCAAAACAAGCATTTGTGTAACAGCTAGCGTAGCTAGCGTAGCATTTAGCGTTAGCATCAGCAGGCAACATTTTCACAAAAAACAGAAAAGCATTCAAATAAATCATTTACCTTTGAAGAACTTCGGATGTTTTCAATGAGGAGACTCTCAGTTAGATAGCAAATGCTCAGTTTTTCCTGAAAAATTATTTGTTTAGGAGAAATCGCTCCGTTTGGTGCGTCACGTTTGGCTACCAAAAAAAAACGAAAATTGAGTCATCAAAACTTTTTGCCAAATTAACTCCATAATATCGACTGAAACATGGTAAACGTTGTTTAGAATCAATCCTCAAGGTGTTTTTCACATATCTCTTCATGATATATCATTCGTGGAAGCCTCCTCTCTCCTCTCAATCACTGGATGACTGCGTGCAGTTTGTAGATTACGCACCAATTTAGACAAAGGACACCGGGCGGACACCTGGTAAATGTAGTCTCTTATGGCCAATCTTCCAATGATATGCCTACAAATACGTCACAATGCTGCAGACACCTTGGAGAAACATCAGAAAGGGCAGGCTCAGTCCTGGCGCATTCACAGCCATATAAGGAGACAATGGAAAACAGAGCCTCAAAAATTCTGCTCATTTCCTGTTTGAAGTTTCATCTTGGTTTCGCCTGTAGCATGAGTTCTGTGGCACTCACAGATAATATATTTGCAGTTTTGGAAACGTCAGACTGTTTTCTTTCCAAAGCTGTCAATTATATGCATAGTCGAGCATCTGTTCGTGACAAAATATTGAGCTTAAAACGGGCACGTTTTTTTATCCATAAATTAAAAGAGCGCCCCCTATATCCAAGAAGTTAATGTAGAGACAAACGATTATGCATATTTTTTTATCATGATAATTAATGAAAATCACAATTTAGCAAGCTAGCTGACTAGCTAACATTAGTCAGCTAGCTGGCTAGATTTATGGGTGTTGTGACATGAGTATGACATTGTAATTCTGGTTGTTTAATGTTTTAGGGACTCCTGAAACAACCAGCACACCAGGCTGTCATCTTCTGAAATAGTGGATGTAAAGAATCTAGCTAGCTAAAGCATTTACTGCAAATTGAATGTACAATTTTGCAAGCTTGCCTTGCTGATATTTGCCATGCAATGCAGATAGATGAAATAACGTAGCTAGCTATGTTCTTGCTTATTGTGCAGTGGAAGATAAAAAATACCTGTATGCCTATGGATGTGTAGCTAGCTATCTGGCCGATCTGTGTGTACCCACACGTTTGTTATACATATTAGTTCAGAACCTAGCTATGAACCTCAGCTATCATAGCTAATTGTATCAACTTCAAAACAGGCTGAATGACATTAATGGAGCCTATGGATTGAGTAGAATATAATATAACTGTCATGTTTGTCGTAAGGATCGGACCAAGGCGCAGTAGTGAGTAGAGTTCCACATCATTTTAATAAATCGAAACTCACTGAACAAAACAACAAACAACCAAACGAAACGTGAAGCTACTGATGTGCACTAAGGAAACTATACATAGACAAGAGCCCACAACACAAATGAGGAAAATGGCTACCTAAATATGATCCCCAATCAGAGACAACGATAAACAGCTGTCTCTGATTGGGAACCATATCAGGCCAACATAGACATACAAAAACCCTAGACATACAAAAACTAGAGTACCCTCCCTAGTCACACCCTGACCTAACCAAAATATATAGAAAAACAGAGATATCTAAGGTCTGGGTGTGACAATAACTCTGTGCCAAGCATGAAAGTCATACATACATGTTGTTATTGCCATGCATGAGATCCCCACATTGTAGCCTGTAGCTTTAATATATTCACTGATCATGTACTCTACCTTGGCAAATAAAGGTGTGTGGAGTAAAGGTGGTCTTGAGTTTTTTTCCTCTGGTTGCACATGTGACATGCTGGTCGAAATGAGATGAAACAGATTTAAGTTTGCCTGCCTTAAAGTCCCCAGTCACTAGGAGTGCCGCTTCTAGGTGAGCATTTTCTTGTTTGCTTATGGCCTTATACAGCTGATTGAGTGCAGTCTAGCACAGACTGGAATATGTTCCGGGATTCATCCAATGGCATTGAGGAGTATACCACCTCAGTCATCGTGTTCATCAATAAGTGCATCGACGACGTCGTCCCCACTGTGACCGTACGTACATATCCCAACCAGAAGCCATGGATTAAAGGCAACATCCGCATCGAGTTAAAGGCTAGTGCTGCCGCTTTCAAGGAGCGGGACACTAATCCAAACGCTTATAAGAAATGGACTATGGACTACAAAGGGAAACCCAGCCGTGAACTGCGTAGTGACGCGAGCCTACTAACGAGCTAAATGCCTTTTATGCTCGCTTCGAGGCAAGCAACACTGAAGCATGCATGAGAACATCAGCTGTTCTGAACGAGAGTGTGATAACGCTCTGTCATACTATCCAGGTCTGTTCACAAACAATTTGAGCTTCTACTTTAAAAATCCACCTTTCCAGAAACAAGTCTCTCACCATTGCTGCTTGTTATAGACACCCTTCAGCCCTCAGCTGTGCCCTAGACACCATATGTGAATTGATTGCTCCCCATCTATCTTCAGAGTTCTTACTATTAGGTGACCTAAACTAGGATATGCTTAAAACCTCTTCTGGATCGGACCCTTTCTAAAATTTTAGCCTGAAATGACATACCCAAATCTAACTTCCTGTAACTCAATGATATGCAATGATATGCATATGCTTGGTACAACTTGAAAGGAAGCACTTTGAAGTTTGCGGAAATGTGAAAGGAATGTAGGAGAATATAACACAATATATCTGGTAAAAGATAATACAAAGATTTTAAAAAACGTTACTTTGTATCTTTTTTGGCTATCATGTATTATTCCAGCCCAGCTGCAATTTTGATTTTGGCACCTAGATGGAAGCAGTGTATGTGCAACATTTTAAACTGATCCAATGAACCATTGCATTTATTTTCAAAATGTTGTATCAAGACTGCCCAAATCTGCCTAATGGGTTTATTAATAACTTTTCATGTTCAAATCTGTGTACTCTCCTCAAACAATTGCATGCTATTCTTTCACTGTAATAGCTACTGTAAATTGGACAGTGCAGTTAGATTAACACGAATTTAAGCTTTCTGCCAATATCAGATATGTCTATATCTTGGGAAATGTTCTTGTTACTTACAAGCTTGTGCTAATCACATTAGCCTACGTTAGCTCAAAATCCCGCAGGGGACCCACTGATCATGAAGAAGTTGTTTAAGCCTCTAATAAATACACGGGACGAGACCCGTAATAGACTACACAGGACCCGTAATAATCCCTATTGTTAAAGGAATTAAATTACTCTATGTTTTAATACCCAATTAAAATTAAACACTCTGTCAATTCATAAGGATTTGTAAGACCCTTATTCTATAATAATAGACAGAGCCCAGTCATAAAGTCAAACAGCAGAGTTTATTCACGAGAGTACTGAATACGATACAGTTTACCACAGGTTATAAATTGAAACTGACATCAGCGTTTTCTAAATGTTCCGTCTCTTCTTGACACTGGTAGAAAGGCTCTATAGTTCTCAAGCCTTCCCTCCTCACCTAGAGCCAAGGTCAGCCAGTGTAGATAAGCATTCTAGTCAGTCTGGAGATATAGTTCATTAATTTCTACAAAGGAACAGACAGTAATTGTTCTAAAGTCTTGACCACCTTCACACACATTATATTCAGTACTGGGATCAAGAAAGAAAACTCATACACATACAGAATAGTATTCTGATTAGTACATATACAGTAACATAATAGTATTCGGATTAGTACATATACAGTAACATAATAGTATTCTGATTAGTCAGTCCTGATTGAAATGTATACATAATTAGTCATCATTGATAAAAATTCCCTTAACACCTATGCACAACAATACACAGGACGAGAAGCCGTAATAACAAGTACACAATACATCAGCACAAATCAGAATGAGCAGCAGTACCAGGGGACTCCGTGACACCAATGGTGACTTTAAAACAGTTGCAGAATTTAAAGGCTATGATAGGAGAAAACTGAGGATGAATCAACAACATTTTAGTTACTACACAATACTAACCAAATTGAAAAGTGGAAACAAGAAAGCCTGTACAGAATACAAATATTCCAAAACGTGTCCTGTTTGCAACAAAACACAAAAATAATTCTGCAAAGAATGTGGCAAAGAATTAACTTTATGTCCTCAATACAATGCGTTATGTTTGGGGTAAAGCCAATACAACACATCACTGACTACCACATATGTTCAAGCATGGTGGTGGCTGCATCATGTTATGGTTATGCTTGTCATCGTCAAGGTCTAAGGAGTGTTTAAGGATAAAAATAAACAGAATAGAGCTAAGCACTGGCAAAATCCTAAATAAAACCAGTTTCCCCTTTCAGCAGGACAATAACCTAAAACACAAGGCCAAATATACACAGGAATTGCTTATCCAAGATTACATTGAATGTTCCTGCCTTGAATCAGCTTGAAAATCTATGGCAAGACTTGAAAATAGCTGTCTAGCAATGATCAACAACCAACTTGACAGAGCTTGAATAATTTTAAAAAATGAATGTAAAAAGACAAGGGGTGTGTCACGGCTGTTGAAAGGATAGGGCCAAGGTGCAGCGTTGTTAGCTTAGCGTACATTTTCCTTTTATTAATTAAAATGATGCCGGAAAAGACAATAAACACTACAAAAACAAACTGTAAAGCTCAAAGGCTATGTGCCCTAAATAAAGTCAACCTCCCACAAAGAAAGGAGAGAAAAAGGGCAACCTAAGTATGGTTCCCAATCAGAGACAACGATAGACAGCTGTCCCTGATTGAGAACCATACCTGGCCAAAACATAGAAATACAAAATCATAGATGACAAAACATAGAATGCCCACCCCAAATCACACCCTGACCAAACCAAATAGAGACATTAAAAGGCTCTCTAATGTCAGGGCGTGATAGTACACACCCCCAAAGGTGGGGACTCCGGCCGCAAAACCCGAACCTATAGAGGGGGGTCTGAGTGGGCATCTATCCGCGGTGGCGGCTCAGGTGGCTCACCCCTCCACCTCTGGCTCCAGACTGGAGGGCGTCACTGCGGGCCCCCGGACATCGCTGGAGGCTCCGGACTGGAGGGCGTCGCTGGAGGCTCCAGACTGGAGGACGTCGCTGGAGGCTCCGGACCGGAGGACGTCGCTGGAGGCTCCGGACCGGAGACCATCGCTGGAGGCTCCGGACTGGAGGACGTCGCTGCGGGCCCCAGACTGGGCACCCTCGTTGCTGCGGGCTCCGGACTGGAGGCCGTCGCTGGAGGCTCCGGACCGGAGACCATCGCTGGAGGCTCCGGACTGGAGGACGTCGCTGGAGGCTCCGGACTGGAGAGCGTTGCTGGAGGCTCCAGACTGGAGGACGTCGCTGGAGGCCCCCGGACTGGAGGGCGTCGCTGGAGGCTCAGGACTGGAGGACGTCGCTGGAGGCTCCGGACTGGGGGACGTCGCTGGAGGCTCCGGCCTGGGGGACGTCGCTGGAGGCTCCGGACTGGAGAGCGTCGCTGGAGGCTCCAGCCTGGAGGACGTCGCTGGAGGCTCCGGACCGGAGACCATCGCTGGAGGCTCCGGACTGGAGGACGTCGCTGCGGGCCCCAGACTGGGCACCCTCGTTGCTGCGGGCTCCGGACTGGAGGCCGTCGCTGGAGGCTCCGGACCGGAGACCATCACTGGAGGCTCCGGACTGGAGGACGTCGCTGGAGGCTCCGGACTGTAGAGCGTCGCTGGAGGCTCCAGACTGGAGGACGTCGCTGGAGGCCCCCGGACTGGAGGGCGTCGCTGGAGGCTCAGGACTGGAGGACGTCGCTGGAGGCTCCGGACTGGGGGACGTCGCTGGAGGCTCCGGACTGGGGGACGTCGCTGGAGGCTCCGGACTGGAGAGCGTCGCTGGAGGCTCCAGCCTGGAGGACGTCGCTGGAGGCCCCCGGACTGGAGGGCGTCGCTGGAGCCTCCAGACTGGAGGGCGTCGCTGGAGGCTCAGGACTGGAGGATGTCGCTGGAGGCTCCGGACTGGAGAGTGTCGCTGGAGGCTCCGGACTGGAGGACGTCGCTGGAGGCTCCGGACTGGAGACCGCCTCTGCAGGCTCCGGACTGGAGACCGTCGCTGGAGGCTCCGGACTGGAGGCCCTCGTTGTTTGGCCATAATGACCATCGTTATGTTTGGAGGAGAAGGGGGGAAGCTTGCAAGCCAAAGAACACCATCCCAACCGTGAAGCACGGGGGTGGCAGCAACATGTTGTGGGAGTGATTTGCTGCATGAGGGGCTGGTGCACTTCACAAAATAGATGGCACCATGAGAAAGGAAAATGGTGGTGAGGGTAGGCAACAACATCTCCTCCCCACTGATCCTCAACACTGGGGCCCCACAAGGGTGCGTTCTGAGCCCTCTCCTGTACTCCCTGTTCACCCACGACTGCGTGGCCACGCACGCCTCCAACTCAATCATCAAGTTTGCGGACGACACAACAGTGGTAGGCTTGATTACCAACAACAACGAGACGGCCTACAGGGAGGAGGTGAGGGCCCTCGGAGTGTGGTGTCAGGAAAGTAACCTCATACTCAACGTCAACAAAACTAAGGAGATGATTGTGGACTTCAGGAAACAGCAGAGGGAACACCCCCCCATCCACATCGATGGAACAGTAGTGGAGAGGGTAGCAAGTTTTAAGTTCCTCGGCATACACATCACAGACAAACTGAATTGGTCCACTCACACAGACAGCATCGTGAAGAAGGCGCAGCAGCGCCTCTTCAACCTCAGGAGGCTGAAGAAATTCGGCTTGTCACCAAAAGCACTCACAAACTTCTACAGATGCACAATCGAGAGCATCCTGGTGGGCTGTATCACCGCCTGGTACGGCAACTGCTCCGCCCTCAACCGTAAGGCTCTCCAGAGGGTAGTGAGGTCTGCACAACGCATCACCGGGGGCAAACTACCTGCCCTCCAGGACACCTACACCACCCGATGTTACAGGAAGGCCATAAAGATCATCAAGGACATCAACCACCCGAGCCACTGCCTGTTCACCCCGCTATCATCCAGAAGGCGAGGTCAGTACAGGTGCATCAAAGCTGGGACCGAGAGACTGAAAAACAGCTTCTATCTCAAGGCCATCAGACTGTTAAACAGCCACCACTAACATTGAGTGGCTGCTGCCAACACACTGACAATGACACTGACTCAACTCCAGCCACTTTAATAATGGGAATTGATGGGAAATGATGTAAATATATCACTAGCCACTTTAAACAATGCTACCTTATATAATGTTACTTACCCTACATTATTCATCTCATATGCATACGTATACACTGTACTCTATATCATCGACTGCATCCTTATGTAATACATGTATCACTAGCCACTTTAACTATGCCACTTTGTTTACATACTCATCTCATATGTATATACTGTACTCGATATCATCTACTGTATCTTGCCTATGCTGCTCTGTACCATCACTCATTCATATATCCTTATGTACATATTCTTTATCCCCTTACACTGTGTATAAGACAGTAGTTTTGGAATTGTTAGTTAGATTACTTGTTGGTTTTTACTGCATTGTCAGAACTAGAAGCACAAGCATTTCGCTACACTCACATTAACATCTGCCAACCATGTGTATGTGACAAATAAAATTTGATTTGATTTGATTTGAAATTATGTAGATATATTGAGGCAACATCTCAAGACATCAGTTAGGAAGTTAAAACTTGGTCGCAAATGGGTCTTTCAAATGGACAATGACCCCAAGCATACTTCCAAAGTTGTGGCAAAATGGCTTAAGGACAACAAAGTCAAGGTATTGGAGTGGCCATCACAAAGCCCTGATCTCAATCCTATAGAACATTTCTGGGCAGAACTGAAAAAGTGTGTGCGAGCAAGGAGGCCTACAAACCTGACTCAGTTACACCAGCTCTGTCAGGAGGAATGGGCCAAAATTCACCCAACTTATTGTGGGAAGCTTGTGGACGGCTACTCTCTACTATTATTTTGACATTTCAGATTTTAAAAAAGTGGTGATCCTAACTGACCTAAGACAGGGAATTTTTACTTGGATTAAATGTCATGAATTGTGAAAACTGAGTTTAAATGTATTTGGCTAAGGTGTATGTAATCTTCCATCTTCAACTGTATATTCAACTGTATATGTGTTTACATGAAAATTTACAATACCGTCAATTTTGGCTTTCGAGCGGAAATTGCTCAGTTCTGGCTCAAGTATAACACTCATCCCAATAAACATCAACCTGTCAGTAAAACAGCGATGCCAACACTAAGCTAAACAGTTAGATCTGACAGTTAGATCCATTTGTAGCGTTGCTTGCCTCACTCGCCAGAGGATGTCTGAGTGAAGACATTTTATGGTTGCTGATTTCAGGGTCATAAAGGTTTGACCAATATGATCGCACATCGAACGCTCACATCAGTCGAAAATCACAGCCAGAGAAAATGTTTTTTTTTAAATGCATATTTTCCCTGACAAGCTGGTCTCTACTTCAGACAACCTCAAAATGGCCCTTCAACTTGACTCAGAGAAATGTTCCTTCAATGTTGTCCAGGACATGAATCATGGAAAGCTACTGAAGTGGACACAAAGTATATACTCCATTGCCGGGGAAGTTTCAGGTTAAGTCCAAAATGGCACAGTATTCCACACTAAATTAAAATTCCACTCTCTGTATTCTGAAAGGCACTAAGTGCACTACTTTTGACCAGGGCCCATCAGAGAAAAAGCAGCCACCCACTTATATCTGTCTATGGAGAGAGAGAGAGAGAGAGAGAGAGAGAGAGAGAGAGAGAGAGAGAGAGAGAGAGAGAGAGAGAGAGAGAGAGAGAGAGGGAGAGAGAGAGAAGCTGCAGCTCTCTCTTCTATTTGCTAAAACACATGATTACCAGAAAAACCAGGGCACCCACATCCGACAACAGAATCACCATTGGAGACCCATAGTACAGCAGCCTCCCACAGTGCTGCAAGTAAAAGGATATCACCATGAACACTGCAAACATAACCATCGTTCTGCTCACCCTCCTGGCAATCTTCTCAGCAACTGAAGGTAAATAATCATCCATTTATCACTTAATATTGTATAGGTAATTACTATTTCATTACTACTATTTTACTATTTTTATACTAGTGCATGATAGTTTATTACTTTGTTGAATTTATAACCTGGTTACTTTCATTTGAAGTTTTCGCAACTGACTTCACATGACAGTGTTCTTATGAATGTGTTATTATCATGTGTATACAGTGTAATAACTATTGTAACTACTACTCATTATTACACTGTATATACAGCAGGAACCCTTAACCTAACTCTAACTCTTGATATCATCATACAGCTTTCAAGATAAAAAGTGAAATCGAAATAAGAAATGTAAGACAAACCCATTGTGCTTTCCACCCTACCTCTCTATAGGGAAAAGACAGCCACGGGTTCTACACTGCCTTTGCCCCAACGTGCAGACTGGTCGTATTCCGTTCAGGAATCTGAAGAGAGTACTGCATCTCCCTCCTCGTCCGCACTGCTCAAAGACTGAAGTCATGTGAGTGTAACTCCCTCAACTGATAAATCAACATAATTGAACATTTATAATCAATAATGTGTTTGATTATTAATCCCTTTTTTCTCAGAATAAGTAAAAAGTTTTGGAGTCAGTCCCTCAGCTATGGAACGCCGTTTGGGTCGTTGCGTGTCAAAAAAGACAGGTCAAATAACACTATTCGACATGTCAAATAAGCTTGTTGACCAATCAGGACACGTCACATAATAATTTAAAGCATTCATATTTGTTTACGTAGTTATTATACATTGATTACACGAGCACTCGTATTTCATATATCACAACGATTCATTGATACGTATGCTATGATGCTGGTATAGTTGTCTCGCGCATTAAAAAAAAGAAAGCTAGCTCGCTCATGGATGAAAACAATGTTCTTCCCCAAAAACATAGCAACACGACATAATCTGCTTCAGTAGGTATAGTTAGCTAACTATATAGCTAGGTGTCATCATCTAAAATAACTAAATTCATAAAACAGTTCTTATTTGATTAATGGTGGTCGGACCATCTATGTGAAGCTAGACACAATAAGGATTAGCTACAATGTTGACTTTGCGGTTTGCCTACAAACTAAAGGTTTGTCACTGACAGTGATGCAAATGAATACAAATAGTAGAATTCTGCCATTATTGAGTCGATCCTGATAAATGAGGTTGGAATGTTGTTAAATAAAATCAACAAAAGACAATAATTTGTTAATTTAACAAAAATCTGTTGAAATCACACTGGATGTATTATACTTTAGAATTGCATTGCGGGCATACTTATTCCATTTCATTGATCCCCAATCCTTAGGTAAAGCTGTACAGTGCAAAATGAATGTCAATACACACAATAGGCTGACTGGGGAGGGGATTTCACACAGTCACAATCCCGCGATAAGAGCTACAACGCTAGTATTTGCGTAAACCCTTCCCAGATGTGTTCTGTGGGTGTCACCGAGACGGATACCCCATTTCATTGCTTCACATTCCAACCTTTTCAACATTATCTACTCTAAATATGGCAAGATTGCACCAATTAACCTTCTGCATCACTTTCAACGGGGTACTTTTATTTTGAAGGCATACCGCAAATTCCATTACTGTGCCTAATCCTTATTGTGGCTAGCTTCATAACACATACCACGGTCCGGTCGAGCGTCGTTAGCCAGATGAAGCTAGCTGGCTGCTTATAACGTTGGGCAACAGTGTTAAGTAGCTGGCTAGCTATTTATTTTCATGAACTGAAGTTCAATTTCAATAGGCGAACCACAAGTGGCAACCTAGCTAATACTTACTCACAAGGATTCCTAAATCATTGCTAAGAATAATGAAAATGACTGCAGTTGTAGGCTGGTTGTGTGGTGCTAGCTTAGGTACCAAGCTAAAGCTAGGTAGCTAAGCTACTTTAGGAGTTGCGGTCGAACAAATAGTTAATCCTATTACCAACGCGGTATTGTAACACATCGTTTGTGACCGGTGTTTGCTTGTTTGCAGACCTTTTTTGTACAGCTTTGACAGTGCTACTGGTAGTAGTGGTGGTGCTTGGCAAATTCAGAACACACAACATTCCATAATATAACTGATATTTGAGTGTCAAATTAAAAGCTTATTTAACAGGTCAAATAGTGTTATTCGACACGTCAAAAAGTGTTATTTGATGGGGAATTTTTTGACACGCAGGGACCCAAAAAGTGTTCCATACTCAACAGATAAATCAACACCATTGATAGTTGACCATCAGGTTAAATGTTTTGACATTGATCTTCAGACTAAGTGTTGAAAACATGAAAAGTAACTTACAATAAAAAAAGGTGGAGGTTTAAGAATTTGCTCACAGGAACGCAGAACAAAGGTACTGGTGCACATCTTGAAGATAATGCATTAAAGGAATCGTTGGTAATTCCTTACCTTGAAAGAAGTCTCTGGAGTACAGACAATCTCCCTTTAATTATTTTAGTATCACACTCAAAAATGGACATCAACTCTGCCTGGACCCAAATGACCGCCTGGTGAAGATTCTGGTGGCGAGATCAACCAAAAGGTAATAGATAGCAATCCAAACAAACTTCTGCTATTGCCTTTTCTTAGCGAGATAATTTATTTATCCAAGATCTGTTTGTTTTTATGCCAAGAAAGCAAAACAGCACAAACTGTTCTGGGACAAGGCTAGACAGATCATGGTTAATGATCAACATTTAAGAGAGACAGTCTACCTCATGAGTGTCAAACATACGGCCGGCAGGATTGTTTTTCTCAAATGTTTTTGTTTTTGTAGCTTGTTTGAGCAGGTTAGTGTTTTTTTCTCATGAATCTTGTTCTGGAGGCAGCTCTGCAGAGGCCACTGGGCACACACTGGTTGAATCAACGTTGTTTCCATGTCATTTCAATGAAATTGCGTTGAACCAACGTGGAATAGATGTTGAATTGACGTCTGTGCCCAGTGGGAGGTCACTAGATGGCATAGCCACAACATCATTAAATCTGATGTTAATCCTTACCTTAACCCTAAACTTAAATTAAGACTAAAAGCAACAAAAAAATGCATTTGACATTTTACAACTGTTAGGTTCTGAACAAAGAGAGTAAATACTCAAATGCATATATTTATAACCTTCTAATAGGCACGGTCAACTCCTTACATGTCTAGACAGCCAATACATCTCTGAACTTAACCCCTCTAGGGTATGTGGGACACTAGCGTCCCACCTGGCCAACATCCAGTGAGATTGCAGAGCGCCAAATTCAAATACAGAAATACTCGTGAAAAAATTCTGAAAACAAAACATATTTTACATAGGTTTAAAGATTAACTTCTTGTGAATCCAACCACAGTGTCAGATTTAAAAAATGCTTTACGGCGAAAGCATACCTTGCGATTATTTGAGAACATAGCCCAGCAGACAAATCATTACAAACAGTAACCAGCCAAGTAGAAGAGTTACACAAGTCAGAAATAGAGATAAAATTAATCCCTTACCTTTGATGATCTTCATATGGTGGCACTCAGAAGACATTCATTTACTCAATACATTTTCCTTTTGTTCGATAAAGTCTCTTTATATTCAAAAACCTGTTTTCTTCAGTAATCCACAGGCTCAAACGCAGTCAAAACAGGCAGACAAAAAAATCCAAATTGTATCCGTAAAGTTCATAGAAACATGTCAAACAATGTTTATATTCAATCCTCAGGTTGTTTTTAGATGATCTATAATAAATGATCTATGATATTTCAACCGGACAATAACGTCGTCAATATAAAAGGTAAACAAGAAAGGCACTCTCTCGGGATTGCGCATGAAAAAGCTCTGTGACAAGGTACGGTCCACTCATTCAGACAGGTCTTACTCCCTCATTTATCAGAATACAAGCCTGAAACCATTTTTAAAGACTGTTGACATCTAGTGGAAGGCATAGGAACTGAAATTTGAGTCCTAAGTCAATGGATACTGTAATGGCATTGAATAGAAAACTACAAAACCAAAAAAAAAAACTACTTCCTGAATGGATTATTCTCAGGTTTTCGCCTGCAAAATCAGTTCTGTTATACTTACAGACACTATTTTAACAGTTTTGGAAACTTTAGAGTGTTTTCAATCCAAATCTACCAGTTATATGCATATCATCTCTTCTGGGCCCGAGTAGAAGGCCATTTAATTTGGGCAGACTTTTCATCCAAAATTCCGAATGCTACCCCCTACCCTAGAGAAGTTAATTTGTCCCTCTCACTGGTGTAGTCATAGCCCTGCCTTATGCTAGATCCTTTGTGGGCGTGGAAGTGTGTGAGATAGGACTATAGTAGGAGAGTCGTAGGGGTGGGCCCCTCTCCCAGAGGTTTCTTCTCACTTTATCTGTCAACTTGACCTCGAGACGGATTCCTCGCTCCTCGCTAGTTCCGCAGCTGGCATCCCTTATCAAGAGACTATCGCCTTTCACCTCCCTCCTTATAAACTTGGAACAGAATCCAAATCCCTATCTACCCTTCATTGACTCCAACATATACATTCCTTATACATGTAAAGTAATCAATATGTTCTAGTATGGTAACATGAATAGGTATATTTCAAGCTAGAATCCAACACAAAGACAATTTTCACTTTGCAGCTGGCCTATCTTAGGGGAAATCGTTCAGTTCTGCCTAGTTTGACTTGTCTGTCTTTTCTCTTTCCCAGAATGCAGGAAAGTAAACATTCTAAAGAGGTTGGAAGCACTACTCATACCCCGTAACACTTGTTGTTGTTGTGGTGAACGTGATTCAACAACCTGTGTCTTGGACTGCCGGCCCATGTTATAATACAAATATGTTTATTATATGTTTATTACATATGTTATAATACAAATATGTTTATTATATGTTTACCTGTGAAGGACCCAGGAAGGGTCAGAGGGATGAGTCCTTTAGAAGAGAGCTGCATACAGTAGGTAAATGAAAAGAGTTCCTTATAAGAGGACTTTTAGACCTTAGATCAAAGTGTTTGTCCATGTTATAACATATTCATATTTGTTGACTGTATTGGTATATTTATGCTATTTCTATTTAACCTTTTATTTAACCAGTAAAAACCTGTTGACACAGTCTCTTTTTCAAGTTAGACCTGGTCAAGAAAGCAAGCAGTCAATACACCATTACAAAATGTAAAACATACAACACAAACAGCACACCAGCACCACACATATATAATGTTACATTTTCAGTCAAACCTTTGGAGTCCAGAATATAAGCTCCATACTAAAGATAATGGCAGTGTAGTGTAGTCTCAAATGGAACCATATTACCTTTATAGTGCACTACACAAACAATGATTGGCTAAAAACAGGTCAATGATGGTATTCCGCTGTGGCCTGCTCGCTCCGGGCGTAGATCTATATCTTTGGTCTTTTCTCTATGCCTCTTCGTTTGTGGGATTCTTGGATCTGGTCTGATTCTGGAGCGGGATAAGTGTATAGGAGGAAGGGAGATGGAGAGGGATGGGGGTGGAGGAGGATATGTCCATCGGGCTGGTGCTGGAGGGGGAGCGATGTGGCGGCAAGGCTGGACAATGGAGGCTGGAGAACGGAACAAAGAGGGCCCAGACCCACCTGGCCACAGACCACTCACACACAAGTTGGTAGGTGTGTTCAATGTGAGATGCATCTGTGGCGGACGTTCTCAGGACATACCTTGTGCCGTCTATGGATGGATTTCCTAGTGGGGAGGCAAACATGAACAGCCGTCTGAAAAAAGTTATTCTGTTCTGAGTGTTTTGTCAAGGTCATGGGTCATTGGGAGACTCCGGGTTTGATCATTTAATTGCAGAGGTGGATGAGGGCCTCTAGCGGGTTGTTTGTGTTGTGAGGGGGGACTAGGAGGAGGAGACAATTTCTAGCAAGGCATTGGGGGTTTTGGGAGTTGTAAGTTCAGGTGCAGTCATGTGCAGTAAGGACCATGGGGGACTGATCTGGGCCCGTAGGGGCTAGGCTGGAGTGATCATGGGTGTTACAAAATGGGGGGGCGGTAGGGAGTGGTACGAGAAAAGGATTTGCAGGGGATATGTTTCTTCTGAGGGAGTAGGGGAGTTCGGGGGGCCTGCATGCTGGCTTTGGGGTTGTGATTATGGGGTTGTTTTGTTGTCTGGTGTGGTGTGTTGTGTTGTTTTTTCCTAATTTTCTGTTTGTCGTTTGTTGTCTGGATTTTGTTCTTGCCACTGTGGTTCTTCTTCTGCAGTGGAACTCATATATATATATAACGGCTGTTGGAAGGAGAGGACCAAGGTGCAGTGTGGTACGTGTTCATACTTTTATTTGAACAGAACACTTTAATAACAAAGAGAACGAACGAAACCAAAACAGTTATGTCTGGTGCAGACACAAAAACAGAAAACAACTACCCACAAAACACAGGTGGGAAAAGGCTACCTAAGTATGGTTCTCAATCAGAGACAACGATAGACAGCTGTCTCTGATTGAGAACCACACCCGGTCAAACACACAGAAATAGAACACAAAAGATAGAATGCCCACCCCAACTCACGCCCTGACCAAACCAAAATAGAGACATAAAAAGGTCAGGGCGTGACAATATGCTTTTAGGGAACTCATTTGTATACACTTGTATAAGCATCAATGCAGCTACAAAAATGTCAACGTTAAACCACAACGTGATAACTATGCAATAGAATGGCATTGAATGGATTGCTGATGTTTTACATGCTCCTAATTAACTGCTATTTTGATAGTTTATTGATGTTGTTTGTAACTTGTTTTTTTACTAATTTTGTACATAATGTTGCTGCTACTGTTTCTTATGAACGAAAAGAACTTCTGGACATCAGAACAGCGATTACCCAACACGAACTGGAAGAATAATTGTTCATTAACAAGTCTGACGCAAAGGATATACTGCTTTCTCAGGAACAAAATCCCTGTAATTTGTGTGAAGAAAATATGGAAAAAAAGGGGGTGGAGGTCAGACTGCCTTCTGAGAATTCGTAGGTGAGTGAGTAAACTCCCACTGCCATCCGTTCTATTAGCCAATGTGCAATCATTGGAAAATAAAATGGATGACCTATAATCAAGATTATACTTCCAACAGGACATTAAAAATTAATATCCTATGTTTCACAGAGTCATGGCTGAACGATGACATCCTTCTACACCGGCTCAGACGCTCGTTGGATGTGGCAAGGCTTGAAAACTATTACGAACTACAAAGGGAAACACAGCCGCAAACTGCCTATTTTTGCGAGCCTACCAGATGAGCTAAATGCCTTTTATGCTCACTTCGAGACAAGCAACGCTGAAGCATGCATGAGAGCACCAGCTGTTCTGGACTGTGTGATAATGCTCTCGGAAGGCGATGTGAGCAAGACCTTTAAACAGGTCAACATTCACAAAGCCCTGGGGTCAGATGGATTACCAGGTTGTGTACTCAAAGCATGCAAAGACCAACTGGCAAGTGTCTTCACTGACATTTTCAACTCCAAGTTATCCAAGTTCCCAAGGAAGTGAAAGTAACCTGCCTAAATGATTACCACCCGTAGCACTCACGTCGGTAGCCATGAAGTGCTTTGAAAGGCTGGTCATGGCTCACATCAACAGCATCCTCCCTGATACCCTAGACCCAATCCAATCCACATACCGCCCCAACAGATCCACAATCGCACTCCACACTGCCCTTTCCCATCTGGACAAAAGGAACACCTATGTGAGAATGCTGTTCATTGAGTACAGCTCAGCGTTCAACACCATAGTGCCCACAAAGCCAATCACTAAGCTAAGGAACCTGGGACTAAACACCTCCCTCTGCAACTGGATCCTCGACTTCCTGACGGGCCACCCCCAGGTGGTAAGGGTAGGCAACAACATGTCTGCTACGCTGATCCTCAACACTGGGGCCCCTCAGTTGTATGTGCTTAGTCCCCTCCTGTATTCCCTGTTCACCCACGACTGCGTAACCAAACACAACTCCAACACCATCATTAAGTTTCCTGACGGCACAACAGTGGTAGGCCTAATCAGCGACAACGATGAGACAGCCTATCGGGAGGAGGTCAGAGACCTGGCCATGTGGTGCTAGGACAACAACCTCTCCCTCAATGTGAGCAAGGAGCTGATCGTGGACTACAGGAAAAGGCGGGCCGAACAGGCCCCCATTATCATCGACGGGGCTGTAGTGCAGCGGGTCGAGAGTTTCAAGTTCCTTGGTGTCCACATCTCCAACAAACTATCATGGTCCAAACACACCAAGTCAGTCATGAAGTGGGCACAACAACACCTCTTCCCCCTCAGGAGACGGAACAGATTGGGCATGGATCCTCAGATCCTCAAAAAGTTCTACAGCTGCACAATCGAGAGCACTGGTTTCATCACCGCCTGCTATTGTAACTGCTCGGCATCTGACCGTAAGGCGCTACAGAGTGTAGTGCGTACGGCCAAGTACATCACTGGGGCCACGTTTCCTGCCATCCAGGTCCTATATACTAGGCGGTGTCAGAGGAAAGCCCTAAAAATTTTCAAAGACTCCAGTCACCCAAGTCATAGACTGTTTTCTCAAGTCATAGACTGTTTTCTACCGCACGGCAAGCGGTCCTGGAGCACCAAGTCTAGGACCAAAAGTCTCCTTAACAGCTTCTACCCCCAAGCTGTAAGACTGCTGAACATTTAAACAAATTATTTACAGTGACACCCCTCCCCACCATTTGTTTTTTACACTTGTACTACCCACTGTTTATAATCGATGCATAGTCACTTCACCTCTACCTACATGTACAAATTACCTCGACTAACCTGTACTCCTGCACATTGACATGGTACCTCTACTCCCTGTATATACCCTCATTATTGTTATTTTATTGTGTAACTTTGTAATATTTTTTACTTTAGTTTATTTATTTACTTCTTAACTCTTTCGTAAACTGCACTGTTGGTTTAAGGGCTTGTAAATTTGCATTTCACGGCAAGGTCTACACATGTTGTATTCAGCACATGTCACAAATAAAATTTGATTGGATTTGATGAACAGGAATGACATACCTCTTATGGTAACTATCTGAAAGCCAAGCCCCTACTAAACTACATCTCCAGTCTTCTGATCTGACCAGCTGGGTCATATCTCATTTACCCAGGACCAATAACCCAGCACAATAGGCAGGGTTGTGGAGTAACGGATTACAAAAAATATATATATATAATACATTACGTTACCAGCTAAAATATTGTAATCAGATTACAGATACTTTTGAAAAACAAGATGATGACGTTGATGATAAGTCAGAGACCACTATGATGACACACCAAATGTGTTTGATGGATGGCAGGAAAAGAGCAGGAATAGGCTTTTGTAGGCTACAGTCCAAGCTATGTGTTCCAATGGTGCGACTGCTGTCGATATCCAAAGATTATCCAACTTGAATAAACGCTTGTAGGTAAGGATGACATCAGTGGTGTCGTCTACGGTGATACGGATATCACTTATTATTGATACCTACATGGCGCATTAATGTGAATCACACTGCTGCTCTCTCATTTAGCTATTTGCGCCTTACGGATTATGGTTGTTGTGGATGGTGGTTCACAAATCGAAGTGTGTATTTCAACCCAATAATGGTTGAATTCAAGCATTTTAAGATGCTAATCAATCATTGTTTTTGAAACCAGTGGACAACCAGTGAAAAATGTGTTCTTGCAACAGCTGCAGAGTGTGCATCCAAGCCTATGGAATGGAAGTAGGGGTTTTGTTGCTCAATCTAATTCAGGCTGATAAAAAATCATATTTATAGGCCTAATGGACACATGCTCAAACTTGCACACTTTTGATAGACTTAAAGTGGCAATCTGTAGTTTTTTATGTATTTATTTTTTATTTAACCTTTATTTAACCAGGGAGGCCAGTTGCGAACAAGTTCTCATTTACAACTGCGACCTGAACAAGATAAAGCAAAGCAGTGCGACACAAGCAACAACACAGAGTTACACATGGAATAAACAAACCTATAGCCAATAACACAATAGAAAAAAATCTATATACAGTGTGTGGAAATACATCCATTTTTGGATTTATAAATTATATATTTATGTATCCATTGATTCTTGAAGAATATAACTTATAAATGCCTTGTGAGCTTAGTTCAACTGTCACACTCCATGAGAATCCAAAATATAAGCTTGTTTTACTCCAATCTTGGTTAACATTGTGTAGCCTCATAACATGGTTAAAACAATACTTTTTATATCATAGATGGTCAATCCTTGCATCCATACCTCTGTCTATTAATCGGAGAGTGGTTACATTTCTCCAAGACCGTCCCTCAGCTTTTTTTTTACCAAAACAGAGGCAGGGTGTCCGTTTTGTTATTGTTTCATCTGTGAATTTGCCCGTTAAACAGCTGCATATTATCAAGATATCAAAGTGTCACCAACAAAAAGGTAAACAAAAGGCCAATAGCAAATTGCAGCTTATGGAATTCATTTTTCACAAGTAAATAGAACGTTTCAGTAGGGCTGAAAGCATGCCTTTCCATGAGAGCAGCATTTAGTTTTCAACTCAAATCAATGAGCCCAATCAGTCCTCCATGACAACATTATAATAAACAACAGAGTAGGGGTGGCTAATAAGTCCTTAGTTTTGGGGTCATGCTCAGGTTAAACAATTTGGCTAATTATTTGAGGCCTTGACCTGTGAAGACAATGTCTCACACAATACCCGTAGCAGCAGCAGAAGAATATGGTTTACTGTTTATGGTCATGACTAAAGACAATTAGGAAAATTCATCACACATTGTATCCTCATTTGTATTTTTTTACATTGTATTTTGTTATAATATTTTGATATTGAATACTGCAATGTTGGCTTGCAAGTTAAGCATTTCACTGTACTTTGTACATGCACAAGCATTTCTCTACACCTGCAATAACAACTGCTAAACATGTACTTTATTTGACCAAAATAAAACATTTCCCAAACACATAGGTCTTGGAATGTTACCATGTCTTTCCTAAGAACAAGACTCACTGTGAGAACATTGATGTACTGTAGAATGAGCCAAGAATGACTTATTTTAGTGTTGTGAGAAGGATATGCAGAGATCAAAGCTTAGGGCCAGCTGTTCATACACAGATTCATTCATTTAGCCTAGTCCAAGATTAAAAAGTTATTTAAATTGAGATTCTCCATTAATTTATAGCCCCGGACTAGGTTTAGGCTTAATCTGTCTGGGAAATGAGCCCTGTATGTTTTACCCTTTATGTCTCTATATTCAAAACATACTGCAGAAAGTGTAACAGAATAATCTCATAAAAAGTAAGGACATGACCCAACTGTCTCCCCTATTGGATTTATGGTTTTGTGAGAGACCATGTGACAACCCACTGGGCAGAGATGTCAATTCAACGTCTATTCCACATTGGTTCAACTGAATTTCATTGAAATGGCATGGAAACAATGTTGATACAACCAGTGTGTTCCCAGTGGGAAATTACTTAGCAGTTTAAAGAAGTTTAGGTTCCTCTTTTTAATAAATGTTTTATAAATATTTGCACATTAGTTTATTTGATCTGACACCTTGTTTATGACTGCAACAGTTTTGGTGTGCTGTGTTTTTCTGCACCTTTTATATCATGTGTAGCATACACTACTACTGCTTAGTGTCTCCAACCCTAAAAATGTCTGCTGCTCTTTCCACAACCTCCCTGCCTTGCAGGTACACGAGACATACCAGTTCATGACTACATTCCGGTAAACATGATGTGAACAAACAAAAATGAAAACCACACACACACACACATGCTTGTGACAGGCACTTCACTTTTTTTCTTTAAAAAAAGTTTCATTAGGTTTTATTGTTTTTCAAATCAACAAACAAACATTCCACATTCAATACAGAGTCAATGTGAGGGGGAATAGTATGTACATGTCCGGAGGTAGTATGGAGGTAGTATGTACATGTAGGTAGAGTTATTAAAGTAACTATGCATAGATGACAACATAGAGTAGCAGTGGTGTAAAGAGGGGGTGGGGGGCCCTAGTCTGGGTAGCCATTTGACGAGATGTTCAGGAGTCTTATGGCTTGGGGGTAGAAGCTGTTTAAAAGTCTCTTGGACCTAGACTTGGTTCTCCGGTACCGCTTGTCATGTGGTAGCAGAGAGAACAGTCTATGACTAGGGTGGCTGGAGTCTTTGACAATTTTTAGGACCTTCCTCTGACACTGCCTGGATGGCAGGAAGCTTTGCCCCAGTGATGTACAAGGCTGTACGTACTACCCTCTGTAGTGACTTGCGGGCGGAGGCCGAGCAGTTGCCATGCCAGGCAGTGATACAACCAGTCAAGATGCTCTCGACGTTGCAGCTGTAGAACCTTTTGAGGATCTGAGGACCCATGCCAAATATTTTCAGTCTCCTGATGGGGAATAGGTTTTGTTGTGCCCTCTTCAAGACTAAAAAGTGAAGTGCCAGGTTGTCCCTATCCCAGTCTGTTGTTCCCACATGCTTCAAGAGGGCCACCATTGTTCCTGTTCCCAAGAAAGCTAAGGTAACTGAGCTAAACGACTACCGCCCCGTAGCACTCACTTCCGTCATCATGAAGTGCTTTGAGAGACTAGTCAAGGACCATATCACCTCCACCCTACCTGACACCCTAGACCCACTCCAATTTGCTTACCGCCCAAATAGGTCCACAGACGATGCAATCTCAACCACACTGCCCGCACTGCCCTAACCCATCTGGACAAGAGGAGTACCTATGTGAGAATGCTGTTCATCGACTACAGCTTGGCATTTAACACCATAGTGCCCTCCAAGCTCGTCATCAAGCTCGAGACCCTGGGTATCGACCCCGCCCTGTGCAACTGGGTACTGGACTTCCTGACGGGCCGCCCCCAGGTGGTGAGGGTAGGTAACAACATCTCCACCCCGCTGATCCTCAACACTGGGGCCCCACAAGGGTGCGTTCTGAGCCCTCTCCTGTACTCCCTGTTCACCCACGACTGCGTGGCCACGCACGCCTCCAACTCAATCATCAAGTTTGCGGACGACACAACAGTGGTAGGCTTGATTACCAACAACGACGAGACGGCCTACAGGGAGGAGGTGAGGGCCCTCGGAGTGTGGTGTCAGGAAAATAACCTCACACTCAACGTCAACAAAACTAAGGAGATTATTGTGGACTTCAGAAAACAGCAGAGGGAACACCCCCCTATCCACATCGATGGAACAGTAGTGGAGAGGGTAGTACGTTTTAAGTTCCTCTGCGTACACATCACAGACAAACTGAATTGGTCCACCCACACAGACAGCATCGTGATGAAGGCGCAGCAGCGCCTCTTCAACCTCAGGAGGCTGAAGAAATTTGGCTTGTCACCAAAAGCACTCACAAACTTCTACAGATGCACAATCGAGAGCATCCTGTCGGGCTGTATCACCGCCTGGTACGGCAACTGCTCCGCCCACAACCGTAAGGCTCTCCAGAGGGTAGTGAGGTCTGCACAACGCATCACCGGGGGCAAACTACCTGCCCTCAGGACACCTACACCACCCAATGTCACAGGAAGGCCATAAAGATCATCAAGGACAACAACCACCCAAGCCACTGCCTGTTCACCCCGCTATCATCCAGAAGGCGAGGTCACTACAGGTGCATCAAAGCTGGGACCGAGAGACTGAAAAAAAGCTTCTATCTCAAGCCCATCAGACTGTTAAACAGCTACCACTAACATTGAGTGGCTGCTGCCAACACACTGACTCAACTCCAGCCACTTTAATAATGGGAATTGATGGGAAATGATGTAAAATATATCACTAGCCACTTTAAACAATGCTACCTAATATAATGTTTACATACCCTACATTATTCATCTCATATGTATACGTATATACTGTACTCTATATCATCTACTGCATCCTTATGTAATACATTGTTACGGTTTTCTAGGTGTGAAGGAGAGTCGGACCAAACTGCAGCGTGTAGATTGCGATCCATGTTTAATGAACAACGTGAAACACGAATAAACACAAAACACTACAAAACAAAGAACGTAACGAAAACCGAAACAGCCTATACTTGTGTAAATAAACAAAGAGATTTTTATTCATTCTTAATTAATTTATTTACAAAAACATCAAACAAAAACAAACCTCAGGGGAGCATCGTCCCTCCCCGTCATACCTAACCAATACCTAACCCTTCCCTATCTTCCCCTTCCCTAATCTATCCCCTTACAAATCTCCTCTAACACTCCCAGCCCTAATCCCCCTTCCACCTCTCCCGTGCCGCATGCTGCCCCCACTTTATCTCCTCCCTCTTCTCATCCTCCCCCTCACATCACCTTCCACCCTCCTCACTATCCCTTCCACCCCCAATCTCTCCCTGTCTTAACTAAATTCTGCCTGGCTTCCCACAGCCCCCTTTTTAAAGAGACTCATGAGAAGCCAGAGCAGAAACCTGTCCCTATCCGTTCCCCTCGCTCTCCCTACGCCTCTCTCTAACCTAGCCCAAGTCAGCAAAAAGTCGCTCCTAACCAAACCTAGCAGCACCCGTGCCCTAGCCCAGACTAGTCCGGCAAAGGCACAGTCCCAGAAGGCATGGCGCACAGTCTCCTCCCTGCCACAAGCAGATCTTGGACAGGTGGAGGATCGCGACAAACTATGCCGGTACATGATGGAACGTACCGGCAAGCACTTATGGAGGCTCAACCAATTCAGGTCCTTGAGCCTGTTGTCCAGGCCCCGCGCCTGCACTCCCTCCCAGACCACTGACGAGATGCCCGCTACAGGTGCAGGACTCCCTGCCTGCCTGACCTCCTCGTACAGGTGCCTGTGGTCTAAACCTACTCGGGCAACTTCAACCTCGGGTGCGCACGCAGCCACTTGGCCGCATGGCCAAAGTGCCACGGCAGCTGTTCCGCCCGAGGACCCGCGTTAGACCACACCATTACGCTTCTCGCCTGATACGAGAAGAACACCCGCAGGAGGTAACCGGACGGGTGTATAACTGGCTGAGCTAGCTCCCTCAACAAGAAAGAAACAAAAATTGCGTCCAGCTTGAGGGGGAGATGTGGTACCCCCCTACCTCCCTCCCCGATGGGACAGAGCATGCGCGTCCTGGCGACCCACTCGTACCTGCCACCCCACATGAACTGAAACACGAGCCTCACTAGAGACCTTCTCAGACAAGCCGGCAATGGGTAGATGTACGCCAAGTACAAAAGAGATGGCAATACATCCACCTTTAGGACCAGGACCTTACCTATAAAAGACAAAGACCTAGCCTTCCACATTGCTAGCTTCTTCTGAACCACTGCGATACCCATGTTCCAGTTCAGCGTCGCTGAGCCGGAGGTCTCAAAATGGACCCCGAGAATCCTCAGGGCCCCCTCACAGAGAGATAACCCCCCGGGCACATCCGTCCTACCGCGCCATCTTCCGAAAAACTTAACGGAAGACTTTGCATGGTTCAGGACCGCCCCCGACGCTTGGGTGAAATCCCCAATGATGGCAAGAGACCTTGTCAGGCACGAGTCCTTGCACAACAGCAAGGAAGTGTCGTCGGCGTACTGCGTCATCTTAACACGCAGCCCACCGCTCCCAGGGATCAACAAGCCCTCCACCCCTGTGTCTGCCCTAATGGCAGCCCCCAGAGGCTCCATGTACAGAACGAAGAGGAGAGCCGAGAGTGGGCATCCCTGCCTGACCCCAGACGAGAGGTCAAAAACGTCACCTAAGTGACTATTTACACTAACTCGGCACCCCGCTCCAACATACAATGTACGGATCCATCCTATAAACTTCTCCCCAAATCCTAATCTACCTAACACCCTGAATAGAAAGGATCTATTCACGCGATCAAAGGCTTTCGCCTGATCTAGCGCTGCTACCATTAAAGGCAGCCCTCTATCTTCAACCCAGGCGATGGAGTCCCTGATCAACTGTAGGTTCCATCTTATAGAGCGGCCCTCAACCCCGCACGTCTGATCCTCGTGGACGACGTAGGGAAGGGCTGTGCGTAACCGGTCTGCTAAAACCTTTGCAAGAATCTTGTAATCTACGCACAACATGGTCAACGGCCGCCAGTTGCCAAGGTCAGTTGCTTCCCCCTTCTTATAAAGAAGTGACAGCACACCAACCGCCATTGATCCCCCCGGGACCCCCGTCTCAAGGATGGCCTTCAAGACTTCGAGGACCACTGGTCCAAGTATACCCCAAAACTTGAGGTAAAACTCAGCCGGCAGCCCATCCATCCCAGGCACCTTCCCTTTTCCCATCCTCCTAAGAGCGCTCTCAACCTCTTCTAGTGAGATCTGGGCCTCCATCACGTCTCTAATGTCCTCTGGCAACCGCCGGGACAAGTGTTCTAAAAACACATTTCCCTGCTCTACATCTATTTCCCTTTCCTTAAATAAACTTCGGAAATGATCAGTTGTCACCCTGACCATTTCCTCTGGTTTACTTACTACACTACCATCTTCTTCTCTAACGCCATGCATTACCTTCCTGCTCTGCCTGGCCCTAACCGACTTAAAGAACATAGCGGAACAAGTCTCATTATGTTCTAGAAAGCCATTATGCGCCCGCTCCAGGAAAGCTCGAGCCTTCTGCTCCTGCAGCTCCCTGAGCTGCGCCTTTAGGGCTGCGAATCTCTCCCAGTCAATTGACCCGCCGAGGTTGCCTGCCTCGTACTCAAGTTCAATCAACCTTTGGATACGATCCACCTCCCTCCTTTCCTCCCTTTTTTTCCTTTTACAATATCCTATTATAAAAGCCCTAATTCTCACCTTCACTAAATCCCACCACTCTAACACCCCCTCGCACATGGACCGAAGGCCGTCAAGCCTCCGAAAGAAACAAAAAAATGCATCAACGAAAGCCTGCTCCTCCAGTATATCCCGGTCTAGCTTCCAGTACCCCCTACCGAAGAGGCAGACTGGCGACCCCACCTGCAGGAACACCCCGTCGTGATCCGTGAAGAACACAGGCAACAGGCGCCCAGACAACTGACCCAAAGACCTGGATACAAAAATGTAGTCGAGCCTCCGCGCAACCCCCCTGGAGTTGCGCCATGTAGGACCGACCATTACCGGAGTAGAGTGCAGGCCATCATCAACCAGACCATGGCAAGCCATTAGCCCGGTGATGGCGCCTGCACTGCTATCACCCCCTACTCCTAAATCTATATTAAAATCCCCTCCTATCACCAAGTGCCTATTTGTAACGCACAGGGGCGCCAGACAGTCCACCATCTCCCTCCTGTCTGCCGCCACCTGTGGCCCATATACCCCAATTAACCTATACCTAGCTTCTCTATACACTACATCGATCCCCAATACTCTACCCTGCATTACAACAAATGTGCTCTCTACCTTAATCTCTCTATTCCCACATAATATTCCTACTCCTGTTGAGTGCACCCCTCCTATGCCCCAAAAGGATTCCCCCTTATCCCACTCTCTCCTAAATCTAGCCACATCCCCACCATCCCTCAGGTGAACCTCCTGTAAAAAACAAAAATCAAACCCCACACCCTCTAAAAAACTAAATACCGCCCTCCTTTTAATACAATCCCTCAACCCCCGTACATTTAAACTAAACAATTTAACAGAAAAATTCATTTAATAATTAACAACAAAAACCCTCAACAAATAAACCCCAAAAAAAACAAAAAAACAGGAGACTCACCCGATGCTCCCCTGGTCCATCTCCACCGGCGGGGACGTCCTCTCCTCTCCTGACGCCCCCCCGTCCTCCTCCATCCCTCCAACCCAGGATGCAGGCAGTGTGTTAGGCCGGGTGCCCTGCATCCTGGGTTCCTCACCACCACCCACCGCCCCCCCCTCCCTGTCTGCCTCGGGGCTGAGTGTAGGGGACCCCACCTCCCCAAACAGGAGTTGGGATCCCTCTAACAAACAGCCCACAGACCCCCCACTGGAGTCATCCCCCGCTAAATTTGAAGGGGCTGAGGCAAACAGGGAGGCCAATGTACCCCCCCCTCCACCCCCCGCCGATCTCTTAGCCCCCCCCTCCCCCTCCACACCCCCCTCCCTCCCACTACCTGCCAAACTTCCCCTCTTCTTCCCCTTCTTCTTTGGTGAAAGAGGTAGCGGGGAGACACAACGTCCCTTCCCCGCTAACTCCTCCACCAAATCCCTCGTCTCGTCTTCTAGGAAGTCCGGCAGGCTGTCCCCCCCTCCCCCCCCCCCCTCCCCCCCCCCCCCCCCCCCCCCCCCCACCTCCCCCCCCTCCCTCCTTCCCCATCACTGTCACCGTTTCCTCTTCCACTCTTTCTTGAACCACCGTCCCACTCTCCCTCTTCTCCGCTCCTTCCCGTTCTTCCGCCTTCTTTTTCTTTTCTCCTTCTTTTACCTTCTGCCCATCTTCACTCCTCTTCCTTCTCGCCTCTTCCTTCTTCCCATCCTCTTCCTGCGTCTTCTTTTCCCCTGTGCCATCCGTACAATCCGCACGCGTCCTTTCTCTTCTCCCCCCATCCCCCGTTCCCCCTCCAGCTGCAGACGCGTATGACCTGTGACGAGCCGGGCAATCACGCCACAGGTGTGCTCTCGAGCCACACCCGTGGCAAGCCTTGGGCTCGTCACAATCCTTGGCCTCGTGCTCTCCCGATCCACAGTAACGACACTTCATGGTGCTGCACGAGGCCAGGATATGGCCATAGGCCATACAACGCCTGCAGAACGGGGGCTGACGCGCATAATACAATGTCCCCCTGTCAGCCCCCAGGGAGAACATTGCCGGAGGATGGAGGTAGCCATCCACACTCTTCGGGGACTCCCTGAGTAACGCCTGGAAACCTCTTCTCCCGTTCCAGAAACCCAGGGAGTCCCTGAGGTACCTCGCTGAGGAAACATTGTCCATGTACCTCCCCAGAAAGGCCCTCACCTCCTCATCCTTCACATGCGGATTGTACATGTTCACGGTGACCACCCTTCGTCGTGTTTTTCTTCCACTTGTAACGTCACATCATATTCTTTCTTGATGGGATTCCCTTGAAGGCATAGTACATCTTTTACTTCCAGCTGTAGGCATCCCATCAGAACATTTCTCCCGAAGGTCTCTCTCCCCAGGGCTCCTTCTCCTTATCTGTCCAAGAGAACCTCACGGTATTAACCAGACCAATCCCAGGTACCCCTATGTGGGGATTTTTCTGTGCCATCTTCACAAAAAAGCTCTCTTTTACACAGAAGCCAATAGAAACAAAAAATGAAAAATCTGATAAAAATCAGATTTTTAGAATGGAAAAACTCTCCCTCCTATCCTACCTTCGACCTGAAATGAATACATCTTCTTTAATAAGATGAAGAACATATACTAGAACAATACTTATGTAAATAAACAAAGAAATAGGAACAACGACACTAAGGACAATCACCCACGACAAACTCAAAGAATATGGCTGCCTAAATATGGTTCCCAATCAGAGACAACGATAAACACCTGCCTCTGATTGAGAACCACTCCAGACAGCCATAGACCTTGCTAGATAACCCCACTAGCTACAATCCCAATACATACACACCAAAACCCCAAGACAAAACACACCACAATACAAAAACCCCATGCCACACCCTGGCCTGACCCAATACATGAAGAAAAACACAAAATACTTAGACCAGGGCGTGACATACATGTATCACTAACCACTTTAACTATGCCACTTTGTTTACATACTCATCTCATATGTATATACTGCACTCAATACCATCTACTGTATCTTGCCTATGCCGATCTGTACCATCACTCATTCATATATCTTTATGTACATATTCTTTATCCCCTTACACTTGTGTCTATAAGGTAGTAGTTTTGGAATTGTTAGCTAGATTACTTGTTGGTTATTACTGCATTGTCGGAACTAGAAGCACAAGCATTTCGCTACACACGCACTAACATCTGCTAACCATGTGTATGTGACAAATAAAATTTGATTTGATTTGATTTGATGTGGACACCAAGGAACTTGAAGCTCTCAACCTGCTCCACTACAGCTCCGTCGATGAGAATGGGGGTGTGCTCGGTCCTCCTTTTCCTGTCGTCCACAATCATCTCCTTTGTCTTGATCACATTGAGAGAGAGGTTGTCCTGGCATCACACGGCCAGGTCTCTGACCCCTGACTGGGTGTGAAGGTTAGTACCTTTTAGGTAGGGAGCTAATGATCAATCATGTATGACATTCCTGGGAATGTGTAAACTTATAAAAATGATATGGTAATAAAAAATGTATGTTCTCTATAGTTATGCACTTGGGAATGTATTAATTGACCAATTCAGCCACTTGGGTACATTTGGGCAAACTTGTGAGGGACACCTGGAAGACTTGAGTCAAAATATTATGTAGATTTCTCAGTCTGAAACTTGACACACACAATGTGTAACGGCTTTCTTCCTGGGAAGGAGAGGAGGACCAAAACGCAGCGTGGTTGAAGTTCATGGTTCTTTAATAAGAGACACTTAACATGAACAAACTACAAAACAATAAACGGGGCAAAACCCAAACAGCCCTATCTGGTGCAGAAAACACAAAGACAGGAAACAACCACCCATAAAACCCAACACAAAACAGGCTACCTAAATATGGTTCCCAATCAGAGACAATGACTAACACCTGCCTCTGATTGAAAACCATATCAGGCCAAATATAGAAATAGACAAACCAGACACACAACATAGAATGCCCACCCAGCTCACGTCCTGACCAACACTAAAACAAGGAAAACACAAAAGAACTATGGTCAGAACGTGACACAATGCTTGTGGAAAACAACTAAATTACTCCAAGCTTCCGATTTTAATATAATTTAATATTTTGCATTTCAAAGTTGATGCAAAAAAAAAGAGATTGTTTTATCTTTTACCAGATCTAATGTGTTATATTGTCCTACATTAATTTCACATCTCCACACACTTCAAAGATTTTTCTTTCCAAATAGAATCAAGAATATGCATATCCCAGCTTCAGGTCCTGAGCTACAGGCATTTGGGTATGTCATTTTAGGCGGAAATTGAGATGAAGGGCCCGATCTAAAACGCTTTCTCCTCAAGGGTTTTTACATGACATATTCTACTCTGATTTAGCGACTCTCTCCTGTATTCCTGAAACTGAGTTGTCTCTTGAACAATTCTCCTCCATATTTATTCCTCTGGCAGATAAACATTCCCCTTTTAAACAATTCAGAGTCGAAAGGTAGATCTAACCCTTGGTTTTCCTCGAAGCTATCTGAGTTCATTCAGATGACAATTCATGCCTGGGCCAAAGCAAGGAAAACTGACTCTGTAGTTGACTAGAAATCTTTTGCATAAATGAGAAACATTTGTACTATCTCCATTCAGAAAGCTAAATCAAGCTAAATTTAAGCTCTATCTCTGACTGCTGGTGATCCTTAAACATTTTGTAAAACAGTAAATGCACTGAAGAGTAGAAATTCCTCTTCTTCCTTGCCTAAGCAAGTTTTGTCTGACTCTGGCATCATAACTGAGAAGAATGGTATAAGTGATGCTTTTAATCATAATTTTACCTCTGCAGGCTTTTTATTAGAGAGAAACGGTGGTTTAATTCAGGGGTTAAAAAAAAAGTTCACTCAGTCACCCCTTCCAGCTTTGGGGGGAAATCCCTGCCCCGTATCTATTTCTATGGGCACAAGCACTGTTCATGACACAAACTGTTCACACCCCTCTTGGTGCGGATACTTTGTTTTCCAGGTTTTAAAGCTTATTTCCTGCAAATCTACACATTTTGTCATGAGGTGCAGAGAAAACCTTTCCATTTTAAAGCTAATTTTCTTGCAATTCTATACATTTTGCCGTGTCTATTGTGTATTCCTGTGATATTTAAGTGACATTACAACAAAATCTATGGGCTTAAAAAACATTATCTAACATGGGCTAGTTGATAGCTCTCTAAGGCAGCGGTCTCCAACCTTTTCTAGCATGAGAGCAACTTTTATTTTTAAATGCTAACTGTTTCGAGCAAAAACATAATATATAGCTTTCAAACAGACATATTGATCTCTTTTCCTCTCCACTGGTGCTGTAGTGCACTATGTCTGTTTTCTGTTTTCCCAAATTCAGTTTTCTCAGGGGTTTTTTCTCCTGGTTTTAGAATTTTTATTTTTCACTCTCAAAATTACAATTGCTCATAGAGAAACGATGAAATTGGATGTTCTGAGTCCATGTCAATGCTTAAATCACATCTGAATGCCATTTTTTGGGGTCTGAAAGAAAACAAACAAATTCAGATACCACTTTAATTGCGCATCTGGCCCTTTAATTGTGAATCTAGCGAGTGAGGAATGTGCTGTCTAACGTACTAATGTAGAGATGGTTCAGTACTGTTGCTGCTCATTTCATGGCAAAGTTTGCAAATAACAAATTATAGATACAAATTATATACTTACTCATTATATACAGTTGAGGTCGGAAGTTTATATACACTTAGGTTGGAATCATCAAAACACGTTTTTCAACCACTTCACCAATTTCTTGTTGACAAACTATAGTTTTGGCAAGTCTGTTAGGACATCTACTATGTGCATGACACAAGTCATTTTTTCCAACAATCGTTTACAGACAAATTATTTCACTTATAATTCACTGTATCAAAATTCCAGTGGGTCAGAAGTTTACATAAAATAAGTTGACTTGTGCCTTTAAACAGCTTGTAAAATTCCAGATAATGATGTCATGGCTTTAGAAGCTTCTGACATCATTTGAGTCAATTGGAGGTGAACCTGTGGATGTATTTCAAGGCCTACCTTCAAACTCAGTGCCTCTTTGCTTGACATCATGGGAAAATCAAAGGAAATCAGCCAAAACCTCAGAAAAAATCCCAGCACAACAGCAAAGGACCTTGTGAAGATTCTGGAGGAAACAGGTACAAAAGTATCTGTATCCACAGTAAAATGAGTTCTATATCGACATAACCTGAAAGGCCCCTCAGCAAGGAAAAAGCCACTGCTCCAAAATGCCATAAAAAAGCCAGACTACGGTTTACAACTGCACATGAGGAAAAAGATTGTACCTTTTGGAGAAATGTCATTTGGTCTGATGAAACAAAAATAGAACCGTTTGGCCATAATGACCATCCTTATGTTTGGAGTAAAAATGCGGAGGCTTGCAAGCCAAAGAACACCATCCCAACCGTGAAACACGGGGGTGGCAGCATCATGTTGTGGGGGTGTTTTGCTGCACGAGGGACTGGTGCACTTCACAAAATAGATGGCATAATGAGGGAGGAAAATGATGTGGACATATTGAAGCAACATCTCAAGACATCAGTCAGGAAGTTAAAGCTTGGTCGCAAATAGGTCTTCCAAATGGACAATGACCCCAAGCATACTTCCAAAGTTGTGGCAAAATGGCTTAAGAACAACAAGTCAAGGTATTGGAGTGGCCATCACAAAGCTCTGACCTCAATCCTATAGAACATTTGTGGGCAGCACTGAAAAAGCGTGTGCGAGCAAGGAGGCCTACAAACCTGACTCAGTTACACCGGCTCTGTCAGGAGGAATGGGCCAGAATTCACCCAACTTATTGTGGGAAGCTTGTGAAAGGCTACCCAAAACGTTTGACCCAAGTTAAACAATTTAAAGGCAATGCTACCAAATAATAATTGAGTGTATGTAGGTCAGGGCTTTGTGATGGCCACTCACATTTGGAAACACCCGCTTTAGCTACAGAAAGTCAACATACGAGAATACCCCTAGAGTCTGCGAGAGCGGGGGCGGAAGATGACTCATCGGCTGACAACATGGTAATGACTGGACCGGAAACGACTATGAGTAATGAGAGCACAGCACAAGAGAACACCACAGCATCTGTCACAAGTTCTGCTGCAACAGCGGGCCACAAACAGATGCAGGTATGTGTCTGTGGTTGGAGGAAAGTTACATCACACCATGGGTTGAGGATCCACCAGGGGAAGAAGGGGTGTTTGGGTAAAGAGAGACAGAGGCCTCGCATTGATTACTTTCTGCGAAAGCGATCAAATCAGTCGAATGAAGCACAGCAACTGGACGCAAACCATAGTTTGCAGTGCATCAGTACCAGTGTCATGGGGGACGTAAACTCAAGCACCGAAGTAACAACTGAGGTGGAACCAACAACAGGAGTGGAACTCACCCAGCCTCCCAGACCTGCAGTTGAGAGGAGATTACCAGGGTATGTGAAGTGGCCTGGCGCCAGTGACAAGAAGTTGTGGGAAACAGTGAATACTGACCTTACCTTGACCCTCGAGAAACTTCGAGGCACAGTGGGGAAGAAATTGGAGAGGATGGGGGACATCATCTATGAGTACGGGACAGAAAGATTTGGAGTGGAAGAGGCAAAAGGCGGGAGAAAGGTTCCAACCCCACCAGTTTCCAGGAGGCAATAAGAAATCAAGTGCCTCGTTCAAGAAAGGCGACAGCTTAAGTAACAGTGGAAGAAGGCCTCGGAAGTGGAAAAGGAGGGCATAGAGGCACTTCAGGCTGACATCAAAACCCGGTTGGCATCCCTCCGTAAAGCAGAGAACCTACGGAAACGCAGAAGGAAGAAAGAACAAACTAGAACTCGATTCTATAAAGATCCCTTCAAGTTCCTTAAAAGTCTCTTCACGAAGGAAAAAAAATGGAGCTCTAAAAACAACAAAGAAAGACCTAGAGGAGCACCTGAGAACAACAAACTTTGACTCAAAGCGACATGACCATCTGGCCATCCCATCAGATATCCCACCCATTGAACCCCTGGAACATCATATTGAGACCAGCCCTCCGACATGGAAAGAGGTGGAAAACACAGTTCGACGGGCAAGAACAGCATCAACCCCGGGGCCAAATGGAGTCCCGTACAAAGTGTATAAGAACGCACCAGACGTCCTGAGGTTCCTCTGGAGGCTTATGAGAACAGCTTGGCAAAAGAAGATAATACCCAAAGTGTGACGTAGGGCAGGCGGGGTCCTGATCCCTAAGGAGAAGGATGCAGTGAACATCAGCCAATTCCGCCCAATCTCCTTACTGAATGTCGAGGGTAAAATCTTCTGTAGGGTCATTGCCCAGAGGATGGCCGAGTACCTGCAAAGGAATGCGTACGTCGATACATCTGTACAGAAGGCAGGGTTCTCTGGCTGCTT
The DNA here is from genome assembly GCF_018296145.1 of Oncorhynchus tshawytscha. Taxonomy (NCBI): domain Eukaryota; kingdom Metazoa; phylum Chordata; class Actinopteri; order Salmoniformes; family Salmonidae; genus Oncorhynchus; species Oncorhynchus tshawytscha. The sequence continues at coordinate 17,491,542 of NC_056438.1, read as the reverse complement.
GGAACATTCCAGCATGATCTGGCACCAGATCCATATGGCCAAGGTGGAGAAAAGGGACCTCCATGTAGTCTTCCTCGACCTCGCCAATGCATTTGGCTCTATGCCCCATGAACTCCTGTGGTCTGCCTTCAGATTTTTCCACATACCGGACACCATCACAATCTGCAGTTCTGCTTCACCACCTCAGAGTTCACCACCTCATGGCAGTACCTGAATGTAGGTATAATGGCGGGATGTACCATTTCTCCGTTGGCATTCATAATGGCAATGGAGGTTATCATCAGATCCTCAAAATGGGTTGCTGGTGGACAGCGAGTCGACTCTGGTTTCCACCACCCTCCACTCAGAGCCTACATGGACGACATTACAATATTGACCACCACTGTCCCATGCACCAGGAGACTGCTCAGAAAACTTGAGGAGAACATAAGCTGGGCCCGTATGAAGATTAAACCATCCAAGTCACGCATCATCTCGATTGTGAAGGGAGTACTCTCTGACCTGAAATTCTTCATCGGAGATGACCAAATCCCAAGAGTGTCTGAGCAGCCGGTAAAAAGCCTTGGAAGGTGGTATGATGCAAGCCTGAAGGACAAAGACCAGGTGCAACAGCTGCGCAAAGACATCAGTAGTAGCCTACAGTCCATCGACAACACCCAGCTACCTGGAAAGTTAAAGGCCTGGTGTCTGCAGTTTGGTCTCCTACCCCGGGTGTTGTGGCCCTTAGCAGTGTATGAGGTTCCAATCTCAACAGTGGAGAAGATGGAAAGAGGAGTCACAGGCTACTTAAAGAAGTGGCTCGGAGTTCCACGATGCCTTACCACCATAGGCCTCTATGGAGATGGTGTCCTCAAGCTGCCCCTCACCAGTCTAACAGAGGAATTCAAGTGTGCAAAAACCAGGCTCCAGATGATTCTGAATGAATCTCGAGACCCAGTGGTGAGCAACAACGCGCCGACCTTGGCTACTGGGCGCAAATGGAGGCCAGGAAAAGCAGTCCAGGAGGCAACAGCAGCCCTCAGACATGCTGACATTGTGGGTCATGTTCAGCAAGGGAGAGGAGGCCTTGGGCTAACTAGCCGTGCTGCTTGGAGTAAGGCCACTGCACCAGAGCGGCGGAAGATGGTAGTGCAGGAAGTATGCCATCAGGAGGAGGCTGCAAGGTGGGCCAAGGCAGTCTCTCTTTCCAAACAGGGACAGTGGACTCGATGGGACAGTGTGGAGAAGAGGAAGATCAGCTGGAAGGATCTGTGGGCCATGGAAGTGAGGCGGTTGAGCTTTTCCATCAGAGCAACATATGACGTCCTTCCAACACCAGTTAATCTTCACCAATGGCATGGTGAAGATCCGGACTCTGCCCTCTGTTCCATGCCAGCCAACCTCAGGCACATTCTCACAGGGTGTAAAACAAGCCTCACCCAAGGACGCTACACTTGGCGTCACAACCAAGTCCTTAAAAACCTTGCGTCCGCCCTGGAGGACAAGCGAGCTGCCACCAACTCCCTACCACCCCCAGCAGCATCACACCCCTTACGGACAAATTTTGTCCACGAAGGGGCTAAACCACCGAAGAGCGGCTCTACACCATTAGAGCGAGACCAGCTGCTCTTGGCCCGCGACTGGAAAATGCTAGCTGACATTGGCCGGCAACTTGTGTTTCCTCTGGAGATCGCAACCACCACCCTAAGACCTGACATGGTGCTCTGGTCCCGTTCGCTCAAGAAGGTCTTCATCATTGAGCTCACAGTACCCTGGGAGGACTCAGTAGATGAGGTTTATGAGCAAAAACATCTGCGCTATGCAGATCTAGCTGCCGAAGCACGGCATCATGGCTGGAACACAGAAGTCCAACCAGTGAAGGTGGGCTGCAGAGGTTTTCTGGCAACATCTACAACCAGACTGCTTAGAGACCTGGGAATTAAGGGCCAGAGCCAGCGTTCGGCAATCAAAGCTGTATCGGAGGCGGCAGAAGGCAGCAGTCAGTGGCTCTGGATGAAGAGGAAAGACCGATCTAGATGCCGAAGCACGGCATCATGGCTGGAACACAGAAGTCCGACCATTGGAGGTGGGCTGCAGAGGTTTTGTGGCAACATCTACAACCAGACTGCTTAGAGACCTGGGAATTAAGGGCCAGAGCCAGCGTTCGGCAATCAAAGCTGTATCGGAGGCGGCAGAAGGCAGCAGTCAGTGGCTCTGGATGAAGAGGAAAGACCCCAGCTGGGCCCCGAAGTGAGAGGGCCAATAGGTATGCGGTCAACAATGCTTGACTCAGGGAGGAGGACGCCCCTGCCATGCATAGTCCCATGGGATGTTGGCTATCAACAACAAGGCAACTCCTATGACTAATTGGGAATGGGACGCAAGCGTAGGATTTGTCACCCTGTCGCTGGCCGCCTTTGGGGAGGGTGTATAGTGTGAAAGGCAGAAACACCCTAGGAACCAAAGGTACACTACTGACGATGCGCTCCCCAAATTTCACCAGGCTCACTGTTCATTAACTCTTGGAAGTGCTTGCACAAAGGATAGTAACATCTCATCCTGTGTTCTTGGAATCCAAGGATGAAACAGACTTGTAGAGGTCTACAATTTTTTTCTGAGGTCTTGGCTGATTTCTTTTGATTTTCCCATGATGTCAAGCAAAGAGGCACTGAGTTTGAACGTTGGCCTTGAATTACATCCACAGGTACACCTCCAATTGACTCAAACGATGTCAATTAGCCTATTAGAAGCTTCTAAAGCCATGACATCATTATCTGGAATGTTACAAGCTGTTCAAAGGCATAGTCAACTTAGTGTATGTGAACTTCTGACCCACTGGAATTTGTGATACAGTGTATGATTGTCACGACTTCCTCTGAAGTCAGTCCCTCTCCTTGTTCGGGCGACGTTCGGCGTTCAACGTCACCGGTCTTCTAGCCATCGCCGATCCACCTTTCATTTTCCATTTGTTTTGTCTTGTCTTCCCACACACCTGGTTTCAATTCCATCAATTACATGTTGTGTATTTAAGCCTCTGTTCCCCACATGTCCTTGTCCGGTATTGTTTATTGTAAGTGCCTGTGCACATTATGTCTGGTGTGCATTGAGTTTTGTACCCATTTATTGATTGTTCTGTTTTCCTGTGGTTTTTATTATTAAACTGCGCCATTGTAAACACAGTTTTTTTCTCTCCTGCGTCTGACTTCTCTGCCGCCAGTACACACCCCTTACATACCTGATAAGTGAAATAATCTGTCTGAAAACAATTGTTGGAAAAATGGCTTGTGTCATGCACAAAGTAGATGCCCTAACCGACTTGCCAAAACTATAGTTTGTTAACAAGAAATTTGAGGAGTGGTTGAAAAACGAGTTTTAATGACCCCAACCTAAGTGTATGTAAACTTCCGACTTCAACTGTATCTCAATGTCAGAAAAGGCTTTCTCTGTCTCTTATATTTTTCTGTGTCACTGAATCAATAAACAGTTCATCAGCATTTGACTTTGATTTCATCTTCACTCCGTGCGTGTACTGTTTTTTCACAGTAAGCTCTGCACACTTTTGCAAAGTGATTCCATTTTCCACATTTAGTACACTGTTTGCCTTTAGCTGGGCAGTTACCCTGTTCGCCATTCACTTTGTATCCACAGTTTGGGTTGCTTTGAGTCTGTCGCTCTGTTTGGGAGTTCTGTCTCTCTCTGTTCTGAAGCTGCTCTCTGGTCACCTGGAGGTGTGCTTTGATGTCTGCCTGACTGCATGCACTGCTTGTTCATGTGATGCGCTTGTGCTGTTGCCCGAAATGGTTTTCATCTGAACATGTGTTAGATCTTGAGATCTGGCTATGTCAATAGCTTTGTCCAGCGTTACCTCAGGCCCAACATTCAAAAGTTTCTCTCTCCCTCGCGGTGAGTGTATTCCAAAAACAATACGGTCCCTGACCATCTCATCCTTGTTTTCATGAACACAGTCTTTCACAGTCAGACACAGCTCTGTCACAAACTGTTCAAACGATTCGCTAGCTCCCTGTACTTTCTCATGGAATTTGTACCTAGCGAAAGGTGAAGGAACTCCAGCAAAATCCATCTTTTAGTCCTTTTACTCTGACACCATATCTTGATTTGCATGCTTAGTACAAAATAATAAAATGCAGTACGACAGGATATTTCTAAAGTAACTCTTTATTAGCTAGCTATAACAGGCATGTTCACGTGTCTCATACCATGATCAACTGACCATGACCTCACCACCTGGGAGGTCTTAAACAATCATAGTGCAGTATGATACGGGGGTAAAATGCATCCAATTACAATTCAGTATGTTTACACATATGAATATTACAGACACCATACACGCTGTCTGTCATCTGCCCAGTACTGTTGAAACCGGGATTCATCCGTGAAGAGCACACTTCTCCAGGCCATCAAATACGAGCATTTGCCCACTGAAGTCGGTTATGAGGTATAACTGCAATTAGGTCAAGACCCTGGTGAGGACGACGAGCACGCAGATGAGCTTCACTGAGACAGTTTCTGACAGCTTGTCTTTTTTTAAATGGTTTTGCAAACCCACAGTTTCATCAGCTGTCCGGATGGCTGGTCTCATACGGTCCCACAGGTGAAGAAGCCCAAAAAAACAGTTTTTGCTTTGTCGTTATGGGTATTGTGTCTAGATTGATGAAGGAGAAAAAAAAAACAATTTAATCCATTTTAAATAAGGTTGTAAAGTAATCAAATGTGTAAAAAGTCAAGGGGTATGAATACTTTCAGAATGCAATGTATATTAGAGAGTGGGTCTTTAAGCGATCAGACACTGGCCAAGAGGTTAAGATTGGGGCTGAGATTATATCCAAGTAAATTATAACAACTTGGAGTTGATTTCCTGGTGTTTTTACAGTCTTTTATGTCCTACAATGAAAATGTTTTTTTTTTTAAACATTTATATTTATTATTTTTCTACTTGAAAACTTTGGGAGCCAAATAAAACCACACGTGGGGAAAATTAATCCCAAAGGCTGACAGTTGGGAAACGTTGACCTACTCCTTATGTACTTGGGTAGACCTGAGAGTATTAGACAGCTGTAAGAACTATTGCAACAAAATCACATGGCCCATCGGAAGAAAAGATGGATCAAAGAGAAAAAAGGCCATTTCCTGTGTTTGGAGTGAAAACAGTATGAACATCCAAAAGATTATCCACCTTCAACTTCCTAAGAAACTGATTCAGATGGGTTTCCAAAAGGTCTGACTGATTTGATATTAATGTGCCAAACAAAGCAGCTCTAATACCGCCTGGAGAGTAATCACGAGCCGACAAACCCCTGTTTGTAACTTGATGGCTTTTCTGCTCTGACAAGCAGTGTTGGAGAAATGTAACCACTCTCAAATTCATGAACAGAGCTATGGATTCAACAACTTTTATTTGATTTATTTCACCTTTATTAAACCAGGTAGGCTAGTTGATAACAAGTTCTCATTTACAACTGCGACCTGGCCAAGATAAAGCAACGCAGTGCGACACAAACAACAACAGAGTTACACATGGAATAAACAAACATACAGTCAATAATACAATAGAGAAAGTCTATATACAGTGTGTAAAATGAGGTAGGATAAGGGGGGTGAGGCAATAAATAGGCCATAGTGGCAAAATGATTACAGTATGGCAAATTAAACACTGGGGTGATAGATGTGCAGAAGATGAGTGTACAAGTAGCGGTACTGGGGTGCAAGGGAGCAAAATACATCAAATAAATAACAATATGGTGATGAGGTAGTTGGATGGGCTATTTACAGACTGGCTATGTACAGGTGCATTGACCTGTCTGTCACGACTTCCGCCGAAGTCGATCCCTCTCCTTGTTCGGGTTGTGTTCGGCGGTCGACGTCTTCGAGCTTCCAGCCATCATTGATCCATTTTTCATTTTCTATTGGTTTTGTTTTGTCTTCCTACACACCTGGTTCCAATCACATTCATTACATGTTGTGTATTTAACCCTCTGTTTTCCCTCATGTCCTTGTCAGAGATTGTTTGTTTGTATGTTAGTGTATTATTGTTACTGTAATTTAATTATGCCAATGTGCTTTCATCAATTGAAAGCCCTTAATCTATTTTATGAGAATTTCTAAGATTTCTTGTTTGCATAAAATAGACGCAGAACAGTCTTTCAATAATAGGTAATAGAATGTATTCTCGGAGCGCGCTCCCATTTAATCACAAACAACAGTTTATATACAGATCATGACATAATTTCATTGCTTTAACAGAATCCCCTCCTCTCGACCGGGACAAAGTAAGGTGAAAAGTTCATTCTAACTTACTAACACACTCCCAGATAACTTTTGACCCCTCAACATTATCGATCACCACTGAACTGATAGTTTTAATTATCAGAAAACCCAGGAATGCACTCACTGCCTTATCTAAAAACCCAGAGCTAAGTTTCTGTAGGTTCAACGTTAGGTTAACGACATTATTTGTTTACACAGTCCCCAACCCATTCGTTTCTTCCTCGTTGGAATGGTGTTCATTAACTTTAATTACTCCTTGTCCGTGTCACACAATCCCTTCTTATGAACTCATATTGTTAATCAGATACAATAAAACACAGTATAAGTTTACTTAGTTACAATTCCATTTAAAATGATTTGTTCAGTCATTTAATCATAATATCCCAACAATTATGTATTGGTGCGCGACGGGTTCTTGTACCCACTTTTTATTTATGTTGTATTTTGGTTTTGGAGTTTTTGTTAAATTTATTAAACAACTCCATTTATACCAAGTTCGATTCTCCTGGGTATTTGTAGTTGTCCACATATTCTAAGTCAGAACCATCCAGAGTTGTGACGCTGGACGGGTGGGTATGTGTGGGCAGCGATCGGTTGAAGAGCATGCATTTAGTTTTGCTTGCGTTTAAGAGCAGTTGGAGGCCACGGAAGGAGAGTTGTATGGCATTGACTCGTCTGGAGGTTAGTTAACACAGTGTCCAACGAAGGGCCAGAAGTATACCGAATGGCGTTGTCTGCGTAGAGGTGGATGAGAGAATCACCAACAGCAAGAGCAACATCATTGACGTATACAGAGAAAAGAATCAGCCTAGGGATTGAACCCTGTGGCACCCCCATAGAGACTGCCAGAGGTCCAGACAACAGGCCCTCCGATCTGTCATAGAAGTAGTTGGTGGACCAGACTAAGCAGTCATTTGAGAAACCAAGGATGTTGAGTCTGTCGATAAGAATATGGTGATTGACAGAGTCGAATGCCTTGGCCAGGTCGATGAATACAGCTGCACAGTATTGTCTCTTTTTGATGGCGGTTATGATATCATTTAGGACCTTGAGCGTGGCTGAGGTGCACCCGTGACCAGCTCGGAAACAAGATTACATAGCAGAGAAGGTACAGTGGGATTCCAAATGGTCGGTGATCTGTTTGTTAACTTGGCTTTCGAAGACCTTAGATAGGCAGGGTAGGATAGATATAGGTCTGTGGTAGTTTGGGTCTAGAGTGTCTCCCCCTTTGAATAGGGGGATGACCGTGGCAGCTTTCCAATGTTTGGGGATCTCAAACAATACGAAAGAGAGGTTGAACAAGATAGTAATAGGGGTTGCAACAATTTCGGAAGATAATTTTAGGAAGAGAGGATCCAGATTGTCTAGCCCTGCTGATTTGTAGGGGTCCAGATTTTGCAGCTCTTTCAGAACATCAGCTGGATTTGAGTGAAGGAGACATGGGGAGGCTTGGGCCAGTTGCAGTGAGGGGTGCAGGTCTGTTGGTCGGGGTAGCCAGGTGGAAAGCATGGCCAGCCGTAGAACAATGCTTATTGAAATTCTCAATTATTGTGGATTTATCGGTGGTGACAGTGTTTCCTAGCCTCAGTGCAGTGGGCAGCTGGGAGGAGGTGTTCTTATTCTCCATGGACTTTACAGTGTCCCAGAACTTTTTGGAGTTAGTGTTACAGGATGTAAACTTCTGTTTGAAAAAGCTATCCTTTGCTTTCCTAACTGCCTGTGTTGGTTCCTAACTTCCCAGAAAATGTGCATATCGTGGGGGCTATCCGATGCTAATACAGTACGCCACAGGATGTTTTTGTGCTGGTCAAGGGCAGTCAGGTCTGGAGTGAACCAAGGGCAATATCTGTTCCTGGTTCAACATTTTTTGAATGGAGCATGCTTATTTAAAATGGTGAGGAAAGCACTTTTAAAGAACAACCAGGCGTCCTCTACTGACGGAATGAGGTCAATATCCTTACAGGATACCCCGGCCAGGTCGATTAGGAAGGCCTGCTCGCTGAAGTGTGTTTTCCCCATTGTGCTTTGTGGGATCTTGTTTTTGTGTCGTGCCTGTGAGCACTCCAGACATCACGTTTCATGCTTGCTCTTTATTTATTTTTGGTGAGTTACATTTAAATAAACATGTGGAACTCTATGTACGCTGCGCCTTGATGTGTTAAATTTTTTTGATGCACCCATCCCGTTAGCGGGATCATTTACACCAACATTCACTGAATTGCAGCGTGCCAAATTCAAATTAAATTACAAAAAATATTTAATTTTCATGAAATCACAAGAGCAATATAGCAAAACACAGCTTAGCTTGTTGTTAATCCACCTGGCGTGTCAGATTTCAATAAAGCTTTTCGGCGAAAGCATACCAAGCGTTTATGTAAGAACATCTCTCTCAGTAGACAAAATATTACAAACAGCTAGCAGCCAAGTAGATTGGTCACGAAAGTCAGAAAAGCAATAAATTAAATAGTTTACCTTTGATGATCTTTGGATGTTTGCACTCACGAGACTCCCAGTTAGACCATAAATGTTCCTTTTGTTACATAAAGATTATTTTTATATCCAAAATACCTCCATTTGTTTGGCGCATTATGTTCAGAAATCCACAGGCTCGAGCGGTCACGACATCGCAGACGAAAATTCAAAATAGTATCCGTAATGTTCACAGAAAAATGGCAAACATTTTTTATAATCAATCCTCAGGTTGTTTTTTCAATATATAATTGAAAAAACTTTAGCTTCTTCAATAGGAGAGAGAGACAATGGCTGATCGAAGCTGCTGTGCAAGCAAAACTCTGGGGACACCCAGCTATACACTTTCTTGCTCATTTTTCAAAATAAAAGCCTGAAACTATGTCTAAAGACTGTTCACAACATGGGGAAGCCATGGGAAAAGGAATCTGGTTGATATCCCTTTAAATGGAGGGAAGGCATTCAATGGAACATAGAGCTTTCAAAATAGAGGCCACTTCCTGGTTGAATTTTCCTCAGGTTTTCGCCTGCAATATCAGTTCTGTTAAACTCACAGACAATATTTTGACAGTTTTGGAACCTTTAGAGTTTTCTATCCTAATCTGACAATTACATGAATATTCTAGATTCTGGGCCTGAAAAATAGGCAGTTAAATTTGGGTACGTTTTTCATCCAAAAATCAAAATACTGCCCCCCACACTCAACAGGTTAATTCAACACACGATCGTGAGCGGTGGAATAGATTCAAGGCATAATATACAGACAAGGGTATGGTAAGATGTGAATACAGTAGGGGTAAACCTGTGCATAGAGTGACAATGAAAGAGATATTGTCTCTAGAAATATCATTTAAACCAGGTGATGTCACCGCATGTGTGGGAGGTGGAACTAAAGCGTTAACTAAGGCATATTGAGCAGGGCTAGAGGCTATACAGTGAAATAAGGAAATATTTACTAACCAAAACAGCAATGGACAAGGCATATTGACGTTAGGGAGAGTAGTAGCATGCGTAGCCAAGTGATCATTAGAGTCCAGTGAGTGGTTTCAGGAAGCTAGCAGGCCGGGGCTAGCAAGCTAGCAGACGGAAGAAAGTCTGTTGTGGCACACTTGCGCTGTTACTTCTGCAGACAGATCCGTGGGGTATACCAGGACAATTAGCAAAATAGGTATAGTGGCCAAAGAATTTGTCCGATGGGCCTCTTAAGCTATTAAGCAAACAGTCAGATGTGCTCTGATCATCCATTAGATCAAAATGATAGTTAAAACTATCATTGTTAGGTTCTGAACAAACAGAGTAAACACTCAATCAAATTTATGTTGAATAAATGACAAAAACAAAAAACAACCAAAACAACAACAGCAATACACTTCTTCATATTTACCAATGTTTACATACAGTACCAGTCAAAAGTTTGGACACACCTACTCATTCAAGGGTTTTTCTTTATTTCTACTATTTTCTACATTATAGAATAATAGTGAAGACATCAAAATGATGAAATGACACATATGAAATCAAGTAGTAAGCAGAAAAGTGTTAAAACAAAATCAAAATATATTTTAGAATTTAGATTTTTCAAAGTAGCCACCCTTTGCCTAGATGACAGATTTGCACACTTGGAATTCTCTCAACCAGCTTCACCTGGAATGCTTTTCCAACAGTCTTGAAGGAGTTCCCACATATGCTGAACACTTGTTGGCTGCTTTTCCTTCACTCGGAGGTCCAACTCATCCCAATCCATCTCAATTGGGTTGAGGTTGGGTGATTGTGGAGGCCAGGTCATCTATTGCAGTACTCCACCATTCTCCTTCTTGGTCAAATAGCCCTTTCACAGCCTGCAGGTGTGTTGGGTCATTGTCCTGTTGAAAATATAGTTCCACTAAGCGCAAACCACATGGGATGGTGTATTGCTGCAGAATGCTGTGGTAGCCATGCTGGTTAAGTGTGCCTTGAATTCTAAATAAATCACAGACAGTGTCACCAGCAAAACACCCGCACACCATCACACCTCCTCCTCCATGCTTCATGGTGGAAACCACACATGCCAAGATAATCCGTTCACCTACTCTGCATCTCACAAAGACAGAGTGGTTGGAACCAAAAATCTCATATTTTGACTCATCAGACCAAAGGACAGATTTCCACCGCTCTAATGTCCATTGCTCATGTTTCTTAGTAGTGGTTTCTTTGCAGCAATTCGACCATGAAGGCCTGATTCACACAGTCTTCTCTGAAGAGTTGATGTTGAGATATGTCTGTTACTTGAACTCTGTGAAGCATTTATTTGGGCTGCAATTTCTAAGGCCGGTTAACTCTAATGAACTCATCCTCTACAGCAGAGGTAACTCTGGGTCTTACTTTTCTATGGCGGTCCTCATGAGAGCCAGTTTCATCATGGTTTTTGCAACTGCACTTGAAGAACCTTTTAAAGTTCTTGACATTTTCTGTATTGACTGACCTTCATGTCTTAAAGTGATTATGGACTGTCATTTCGTTTTGCTTATTTGAGCTGTTCTTGCCGTCATATGGACTTGGTATTTTATCCAAATAGGGCTATCTTCTATATACCACCCCTACATTATCACAACACAACTGATTGTCTCAAATGCATTAAAAAGGAAAGAAATTCCACAAATTAACTTTTAATAACGCACACCTGTTAATTGAAATGCATTCCAGGGGACGACCTCATGAATCTAGTTGAGAGAATGCCAAGAGTGTGCAAAGCTGTCGTCAAGGCAAATGGTGGCTACTTTGAAGAATCTAAAATATATTTTTATTTGTTTAACACTTTTTTGCTTACTACATGATTCCATATAGTATGTGTTATTTAATAGTTTTGACGTCTTCACTCTTATTCTACAATGTAGAAATAGTACAAATTAAGAAAAACCCTTGAATGAGTAGGTGTGTCCAAACTTTGACTGGTACTGTATGTGACTCGTTTCAGGAAACTAGACGTATGTTGCGCATCATTACTTTACATGAGAGCCATTTGAACGTAAACTTTTTTTATTTAAATCAAAAGGCGTTTTTTGGCAGGAATGCCTTCTGGAACATGTGAACTTTCTTATGCCTTAATAACAACCTTGTATGCCATGTAAATATGAATAATGTCACACGGAGCGGAAATAGGCGAACCAAAGTGCAGACTCAGACAAGAAGACTGGGATGAGGTAACCAAGGTATTTATTGAAACATGGGGGGAAGATTGAGTGCAGGCCAGGGGAAGCTCGGGCGGATTGCCGGGAACCATGTGCTGAGGCTGAGGCTGGAGCGAGAGGTTTTGGGACAGGGTAAGCAGGTCTGGAGGGGAATCCAAGGGAGTCGTAAAGTGGGGAATTCAGGACACAGTAGCAGGACTGATGAGAAGTTGGACTGGAGACAGGGACCAGAGTCAGAGCGGGCAGAACTGTGGCGGAGAGGAAAACAGCATCAAGCTAGGAAAACAGGCACAACAGGAACAAACAGCTAGAAACATGGACTGCACCTGCCCACCCGTACAGCATCACTACTCTGGACGGTTCTGACTTAGAATACGTGGACAACTACAAATACCTAGGTGTCTGGTTAGACTGTAAACTCTCCTTCCAGACTCACATTAAGCATCTCCAATCCAAAATGAAATCTAGAATCGGCTTCCTAATTCACAACAAAGCATCCTTCACTCATGCTGCCAAACATACCCTTGTAAAACTGACCATTCTATCGATCCTTGACTTCAGCGATGTAATTTACAAAATATCCTCCAACAACAATTTCCTCCTCCAGTGCCATCCGTTTTGTCACCAAAGCCCATATACTACTGTTGAAATTATTATGGATAAATGAATAAACAATATCCCCATTTTAAGTAGAATTGTAACTAAATAAACTTATACGCTGTTTTATAAGTGATTAACAATATGAGTTCATAAGAAGGGATTGTGTGACACGGACAAGGAGTAATAAAAAGTTAATGAACACCATTCCAACTAGGAAGAAACAAATGGGTTGTGGACTGTGTAAACACAGAAGGTCGTTAGCCTATGGTTGACCCTACAGAAACTTAGCTCTGGGGTTTTTAGATAAGGCAGTGAGTGCATTCCTAGGTTGTCTGTTAATTAAAACTGTCAGTTCAGTGCTGATCGATAATGTTGAGGGGTCAAAAGTTATCTGGGAGTGTGTTAGTAAGTTAGAATGAACTTTTCACCTTACTTTGTCCCGGTCGAGAGGAGGGGATTCTGTTAAAGCAGTGAAATGACGTCATGATCTGTATATAAACTGCTGCACGTGTTTAAGTGGTAGCGTGCTCCGAGAATCAATTATATTACCTATTATTGAAAGACTGGTCTGCGTCTATTTTATGCAAACAAGAAATCTTACAAATTCTCATAAAATAGATTAAGGGCTTTCAATTGATGAAAGCACATTGGCATAATTAAATTACAGTAACAACTACCCCCCCATTGCGACCTGTACACTCTCGTTGGCTGGCCCTCTCTTAATACTCGTCGCCAAACACACTGGCTCCAGGCCATCTACAAGTCTCTGCTAGGTAAAGCCCCACGTTATCTCAGCTCACTGGTCACCATCGCAGCACCCACCCGTAGCACACACTCCAGCATGTACATCTCACTAGTCACCCCCAAAGCCAATTCCTCCTTTGGCCGCCTTTCCTTCCAGTTCTCTGCTCCCAATGACTGGAACGAACTGCAAAAATCATTGAATCTGGAGACTCATATCTCCCTCACTAGTTTTAACCACCAGCTGTCAGAGCAGCTCACATATCACTGCACCTGTACATAGCCCATCTGTAAATAGCCCATCCAACTACCCCATCCCTATAGGGTATTTATTTATTTATCTTGCTCCCTTGCACATTCATCTTCTGCACATCAATCACTCCAGTGTTTAATTGGTATATTGTAATTACTTCGCCACCATGGCCTATTTATTGCCTTACCTCCCTTATCTTACCGTACACACTGAAAATATACTTTTTTCCACTGTACTATTGACTGTATTTGTGTTTATTCCATGTGCAACTCTGTGTTGTTGTATGTGTCAAACTGCTTTGCTTTAGTCTTGGCCAGGTCGCAGTTGTAAATGAGAATGTGTTCTCAACTAGCCTACCTGGTTAAAAAAAGGTGAAATATATATTTTTTTAAAGGCTGAGTATAGCCCACGAAGATCTCTGTGACTCAACCCACTCAAGTGAAGCACCCCTCCTAGGGAAGGCATGGAAGAGCACTAGTAAGACAGTTACACAGCCCCTGTAATAGGGTCAGAGGCAGACAATCCGAGTGGAGAGAGGGGAACCGGCCAGGCAGAGACAGCAAGGGCAGTTCGTTGCTCCAGTGCCTTGCCGTTCACCTTTGCACCCCTGGGCCAGACTACACTCAATGGTAGGACCAACTGAAGAGATGTCTTCAGTAATGACTTAAACGTTGAAACAGAGTCTGCATCTCTCACATGGATAGGCAGACCATGCCATAAAAATGGAGCTCTATAGGAGAAAGCCCTGCCTCCAGCTGTTTGCTTAGTACTTCTAGGGACAATAAGGAGGCCTGAGTCTTGTGACCGTAGCTGTCATGATCGTTGGAAGGATACTCGGACCAACTTGCAGCCTGATCTGGGTTCCACATCTTTATTTATTTAAAGTAAGTGAACCACATAACAAAACAATAAAGAAACGTGACGACAAGGGAGTGCTGACGTACAACTACACATAAACAATATCCCACAAAACACAGGTGGAAAAAAGCTACCTAATTAGAGACAACAATTACTGTACCAGCTGCCTCTAATTGGGAATCATACAAAATCACCAACATCGAAAACAAAACTAGAACCCCACATAGAACCCCACATAGATATAATAAACTAGACTATCCCCCCAGTCATGCTCTGACCTACTCCACCATAGAAAATAAGGACTCTCTATGGTCAGGACGTGACAGTAGCGTACATGTAGGTATGTACAGAAGGACCGAATCAGAGAGACATGTAGGAGCAAGCCCGTGTAAATGCTTTGTAGGTTTGCAGTAAAACCATGAAATCAGCCCTAGCTGGTTTATTTAGTGTTTATTTAGTGTTTATTTAGTGCTTGATCTGTTTATTTAGTGCTTTATCCCAGTGTCCAGAGAGTAGAGCATTGCAGTAGACTAATCTAGAAGTGACAAAAGCATGGATTATAGACGTCTATGTTTGGTTCAGATTTTGTTCGGTCTGGACCAGCCTTTATTTGGCCCAAACATAGGCGTCTATAAATCACTTCATTTCAAATGTCTTTCAGAAACAAAAATTGGCCTGATTTCAACATCAGGAAAATACATATTTTTAAAATCCGGAAAATATACAGATACAACGTCCTGGAAAATATGTATTTTATATATACGGAAAATACCTTTTGACAATTTCATTCAGAACCTAAATTGAACCTAACTGCAATGTCTGTACATTATTGTATTTTAGACGTCTTTTCAACGTCATTTTGCTTACTGGGAATATTCTAGTTTTGCCGGGGGTGACAACTTTTGTTCTCGCCTAATGCGGCCCTGTACAGGAGCAAGTGGAACAGAAAATAATCTCGTACAAAATAAGGGGAAGAATAACAGATTGGTTGTAGGTACATGACTGTACTCCAGTACATACCTCAGATATTACCCTTCTCCGCAGGAACAAAGGCATGCTAAACAGTGCATTCGGAAAGTATTATTTTTCCACATTTTGTTACGTTCCTGCCTTATTCTAAAATATATTTATTTTTAAACCCTCATCAATCTATACACTATGCTCCATAATGACAAAGCAAAAACAGGTTTAAAGAAAATTCAGCACATTTATAAAAATACAAAAACGGACATATCACATTTACATAAGTATTCAGACACTTTACTCAGTACTTTGTTGAAGCACCTTTGGCAGCGATTACAGCCTCGAGTCTTCTTGGGTATGATGCTACAAGCTCAAAGTTTCTCCCATTCTTCTCTGCAGATCCTCTCAAGCTCTGTCAGGTTGGATTGGGAGCGTCGCTGCACAGCTATTTTCAGGTCTCTCCAGAGTAGTTTGACCGGGTTAAAGTTCGGGCTCTGACTGGGCCACTCGAGGACATTCAGAGACTTGTCCAGAAGCCACTCCTGCATTGTCTTGGCTGTGTGCTCAGGGTCGTGGTCCTGTTGGAAGGTGAACCTTCACCCCAGTCTGAGGTCCTTAGCGCTCTGGACCAGGTTTTCATAAAGGATCTCTCTGTACTTTGCTCCATTCATATTTCCCTCGATCCTGACTAGTATGCCAGTCCCTGCCACTGAAAAACATCCCTGATGCTGCCACCACCATGCTTCACTGTAGGGATGGTGCCAGGTTTCCTCCAGATGTGATGCTTGGCATTCAGGCCAAAGAGTTCAATCTTGGTTTCATCAGACCAGAAAATCTTGTTCCTCATGGTCAGAGAGTTCTTTAGGTGCCTTTTGGCAAACTCCAAGCTGGCTGTCATGTGCCTTTTACTGAGGAGTGGCTTCCGTCTGGCCACTCTACCATAAAGGCATGATTGGTGGAGTGCTGCGTAGATGGTTGTCCTTCTGGAAGTTTCTCCAATCTCCAAAGAGGAACTCTGGAGCTCTGTCAGATTGACCATCAGGTTCATGGTCACTTCCCTGACCAAGGCCCTTCTTTCTTGGTGGTTCCAAACTTCTTCCATTTAAGAATAATGGAGGCCACTGTGTTCTTGAGGACCTTCAATGCTGCAGAAATTTTTTGGTACCCTTCCTCAGATCTATGCCTCGACACAATCCTGTCTCAGAGCTCTACGGAAAATTCCTTTAACCTCATGGCTTGGTTTTTGCTCTGACATACATTGTTATCTCTGGGACCTTATATAGATAAGTCCCTCTGTAGCCATTGATTTAGCTTCTTCTGGGGTTTTTTAATAAGAGGGTCAACATTTAGTAAGCCTCTAGACTTCTGAACCTCTGTAATGGTTATGCCTAAATATGGAAGTTCTTCTTTTACTGGAATACCATAATATGAAGGTGTCACACAATCTTTGACAGCTATGAGTTCATATTTATTAATGTTAAGATATAGACCAGATGCTTTGGAAAAGGATTGTATCACATTGATCGAGATGGGAATTTGATTAGCGCCTTTCAGAAAAAGTGCAGTATCATCAGCCAGCTGGCTTATAATAATTTCTTTACCAGCTATGGAAATACCTTGTACATGACTATTATTTAAAGAATTTGCAAGAAGTTGGGTGATTAATAAAAACAGGTACGGAGAGATAGGACTGATGTATGTATGTATTCTGATGTAATTCTATCAACACCTGGTGATTTATTGTTCTTTAGATGTTTGATAGACTCTATAATCTCTTCAACTTTGATGGGTGCATCACACTGTTTAGATTCTATATCGCTGATAGAGTGAACATTATTCAGTGAGTTAAAAAACATATCTGTGGATTCCTGACAATACGTAGAGCTATACAATTTTCTGTAAAAATTGCTACAGTATTTAGCGATTCATTTTTGGTCATCTGTAATAACACCATCAATGTTTAACTTATGGATAGTGTTATTTTTAGAGTGAAATTTCTCAAGTCTAAAGAAATAGGATGAATTCTGTTCTCCCTCCTCAATCCATTTTTTCCTAGATCTAATACAGGCTCCTTCTGCTTTTAATTTATATATGTTATCCAGTTTATTTTGTAACTCAATTAGTTCCATCTTCTCCTCCCCCAAGAGGTCGGCTGGGGACCTCTGAGAAAGGGAAGTTATCTTAATGATCACCTTTTCCTCCTCAGCTCTTCTGGTCTTAGCAAGATTACTACCATATTTTCTAAGGTATTTGGACACCTCGAATTTAAAGAGCTCCCAGTTCTTGCAATAAGATTTTTCTTCACAAGCCCTTTCCCAAAAGTGTGAGAGCAGATATTTAACCTCAAATTTAACTATATCACTATTTAATAATGAGCTATTTAGCTTCCAGTAGGATGCTCTACCAAGGTTAGTATCAGGGGTAAATATTTTGATATCAATCAGCCCTATGGTCTGTGAGGGGAGTAGTACAAATATTTGTAGTAACACACTTACTATCAATACATTTGGATATAAGCCAAAAATCTATTCTGGATTGTCTGGAACCTGTTTTGTTACTCCAAGTGAATGATCTGTCGGCCAGAAACCTCTCTCTCCATATATCAGTAAGATCAAACTTTTCCATAAAAGGTATTAAACCCACATTCTGATTGGTTGGCCTACCTGGGGGCCATCTATCAGTTGAATTATCTATTGTAATGTTAAAGTCCCCTCCTATCAATAATAACGAATTGGGAAATTTAGATAACCAATGAAGTATATGTTTCTCTATAGATTCAAGCAACTCATCATTCTCATGTTTGGTGTTGTACCCATAGAAGTTTACAGTATTGAGCGTAATGTCATTGTAACTCATCATTCTCATGTTTGGTGTTGTACCCATAGAAGTTTACAGTATTGAGCGTAATGTCATTGTAACTCATCATTCTCATGTTTGGTGTTGTACCCGTAGAAGTTTACAGTAATGAGCGTAATGTCATTGTAACTGATCATTCTCATGTTTGGTGTTGTACCCATAGAAGTTTACAGTAATGAGTGTAATGTCATTGTAACTGATCACAAGACAAATAAAGTGACCAAAGGGGTCATATTCCGAGTGTAGAATATTACCACCAAAGGTATTTTTCATTGTAGTGACACCAGCGGAGCGTTCAGATCCATGGGAAAACCAAATATCGTTGCTCCACTGTGACCTCCAGAAGTTGGCATCAGCCGAAATTGAGTGAGACTCTTGAAAAAAGCAAAAATCTGTTCGAAATTGTTTAGCAAATAAAAATAAGGCCTTGCGCTTCACATTGTTTCGTAACCCCCTAGCATTAAGAGATAATATAGACAAAGACAAAACAACAAAGATTATATAAAAGTATAAACTGTAGTAGGATGAGTCCAAGATGTAGGAGCAGTGAACGTAAACGATAAGGAACTGAGATCTGCAAATAGCTTGAAAATAGCTTATTCCATAACCTTTGAGCTAGACGTTATCTGGCTTTGAAATTCAACTCAACTGAAAATTATGTTCAAGACCAAACCAAGGGTTCTTGTAGTAAGAGAGACTAAAAACCCTCTTTAGTGTAATCAGGAACTATTCTGAGAAATACAACAACAAATAATAATTTTAATAAAAGCGTACCTACTATGTTAAGTACATATGAAAACTGATCAGAAAATAATTTTATAAAAAATGTTTTACATATAAACGTTCCTAAGACCTTTTTTGGAAATAATTATTAATAACTAAATAGAACAATAACCGTGTAAAGTCAGAGCAGACCTGTATGCCCTTTAAAACAGTATCTTAGTTACGGTATATATACTTTACAAACTTCGTAAGTTTGTAAACAAAATAGGTCTTCTAGTCAAGGACCATATCACCTCCACCCTACCTGACACCCTAGACCCACTCCAATTTGCTTACCGCCCAAATAGGTCCACAGACGATGCAATCTTAACCACACTGCACACTGCCCTAACCTATCTGGACAAGAGGAATACCTATGTGAGAATGCTCTTCATCGACTACAGCTCGGCATTCAACACCATGGTACCCTCCAAGCTCGTCATCAAGCTCGAGACCCTGGGTCTCGACCCCGCCCTGTGCAACTGGGTACTGGACTTCCTGACGGGCCGCCCCCAGGTGGTAAGGGTAGGCAACAACATCTCCTCCCCGCTGATCCTCAACACTGGGGCCCCACAAGGGTGTGTTCTGAGCCCTCTCCTGTACTCCCTGTTCACCCACGACTGCGTGGCCACGCACGCCTCCAACTCAATCATCAAGTTTGCGGACGACACAACAGTGGTAGGCTTGATTACCAACAACGACGAGGCGGCCTACAGGGAGGAGGTGAGGGCCCTCGGAGTGTGGTGTCAGGAAAATAACCTCACACTCAACGTCAACAAAACTAAGGAGATGATTGTGGACTTCAGGAAACAGCAGAGGGAACACCCCCCCATCCACATCGATGGAACAGTAGTGGAGAGGGTAGCAAGTTTTAAGTTCCTCGGCATACACATCACAGACAAACTGAATTGGTCCACTCACACAGACAGCATCGTGAAGAAGGCGCAGCAGCGCCTCTTCAACCTCAGGAGGCTGAAGAAATTCGGCTTGTCACCAAAAGCACTCACAAACTTCTACAGATGCACAATCGAGAGCATCCTGGCGGGCTGTATCACCGCCTGGTATGGCAACTGCACCGCCCTCAACCGTAAGGCTCTCCAGAGGGTAGTGAGGTCTGCACAACGCATCACCGGGGGCAAACTACCTGCCCTCCAGGACACCTACACCCCCCGATGCTACAGGAAGGCCATAAAGATCATCAAGGACATCAACCACCCGAGCCACTGCCTGTTCACCCCGCTGTCATCCAGAAGGCGAGGTCAGTACAGGTGCATCACAGCTGGGACCGAGAGACTGAAAAACAGCTTCTATCTCAAGGCCATCAGACTGTTAAACAGCCACCACTAACATTGAGTGGCTGCTGCCAACACACTGTCAATGACACTGACTCAACTCCAGCCACTTTAATAATGGGAATTGATGGGAAATGATGTAAATATATCACTAGCCACTTTAAACAATGCTACCTTATATAATGTTACTTACCCTACATTATTCATCTCATATGCATACGTATATACTGTACTCTATATCATCGACTGCATCCTTATGTAATACATGTATCACTAGCCACTTTAACTATGCCACTTGGTTTACATACTCATCTCATATGTATATACTGTACTCGATATCATCTACTGTATCTTGCCTATGCTGCTCTGTACCATCACTCATTCATATATCCTTATGTACATATTCTTTATCCCCTTACACTATGTATAAGACAGTAGTTTTTTGGAATTGTTAGTTAGATTACTTGTTCGTTATTACTGCATTGTCGGAACTCGCATTAACATCTGCTAACCATGTGTATGTGACAAATAAAATTTGATTTGATTTGATTTGGTCATACAAGAACAAACTAATAAATTGAAATACCTGAGTATTCCTGGAAAAATAGTCACCTGATGCCTGTTAGGTAAACAACATAAGGAAAATGAGAATACCATGGCTGAAACCATCAACCTGTTCTTTCTGGTGAGACTTTAGGGGGGAATGTGGATTTCTGAACCGTTGATGAAGCCTCGTCCTCCGACGAAGTAAGCAGCCTTTCCCTCATTTTGTGCTATCTTGATCGTTGGCCACAACTTGTTCTTTCTTTCTATGTCCTCCGGGCTGAGATGCTCGGCGAAACGCATACCATGGCTCTGAAGGAAGGCGTTCTTCCTAGCAGCTTTCCAGACAGCATCCCTGTAGAATCTGGCAGTGAAGAGGATGATGATACCCCTAGGTCTTGAATTGTTTTGCTGTTGCTTCTTGCCGAGGCGATGTACAACGTCGATGGTATCACCAACTTTGTTCTTCTCTGCAGGCAAAACTTCTTGGCAGATACGGATAGCCACTCCTCTCACATCTTCATTCTCTCAGGTTCCATTTTCTTGTGTATTGTTCCAGATCATTGAGAAGTCTATGGTTTCAAACGCCCCATGCCGAGACACACACCCCCACCCTCCTTTGTTTTTGAAACACACACACACATACAAGCCTGCACACGCATACACCCACGCGTACGCGCACGTCTTTTCCCGAAAGCCTTTTTCTCCGGGACAGGCATGTTAATAGGGCGAAAAGACAGAACCCCTTCGTTAAAGGTGAGATACCTCTTTAAATTCCTTTATTTAATTCTAAATCTTTAGTACAAACCTTTTGAAAACATCTTATAATTAATCAAAAACTATTTTATTGCGCAATACTGAAATATGCACAAATGTTTTATTAATAAACATTGTTGTACAACAGTTATACAGTGGGGCAAAAAAGTATTTAGTCAGCCACCAATTGTGCAAGTTCTCCCACTTAAAAAGATGAGAGAGGCCTGTAATTTTCATCATAGGTACACTTCAACTATGACAGACAAAATGAGAAAAAGAAATCCAGAAAATCCCATTGTAGGATTTTTTATGAATTTATTTGCAAATTATGGTGGAAAATAAGTGTGAAGTGGCGGCTTCCCATGTCTCCTCCGAGCGCCGGAACCAGTCGTCCACCGCAGGAGCCTCGGTCTGACTCTGATGCCATGGCTCCAGAACCGGCTAGTACCCCAGGCCGAAACCTGCCCACCTGCCCATTACTCTCGGGGTGAAAACCTGAGGTAAGGCTGATCGAGACCCCCAGATGTTTCATGAACGCCCTTCAGACTCTCGAAGTGAACTGGGGACCTCAATCAGACACTATATCCTCAGACACCCCGTAGTGCCGGAAGACGTGTGTAAACAAGGCCCCCGCAGTCTATAGGGCCATAGAGAGACCGGGCAGAGGGAGGAGACGACAGGACTTAGAGAAACGAGCCACAACGACCAGGATCTTTGGTGTTTCCCTGTGAGGGAGGAAGATCGGTTAGAAAATCCACCGACAGGTGTGACCAAGGCCGTTGTGGAACGGGTAAGGGATGTAGCTAACCTCTGGGCAGGTGTCTAGGAGCCTTACACTGGGCGCACACTGAGCAGGAGCGAACATAAACCCTCACGTCCTTTGCCCAGGTAGGCCAACAGTACTTCCTACTCAGACAGCGCACCGTCCGACCGATCCCCGGATGACCAGAGGAGGGTGACGTGTGGGCCCAATAGATCAACTGGTCACTGGCAGCAGACGGAACGTACAGACGCCCAATGGGACACTGGAGGGGAGTGGGCTCTGTACGCAATGTCTGCTCAATGTCCGCGTCCAGCTCCCACATGACCGGCACTACCAGGCAGGAGGCCGGGAGTATAGGAGTCTGATCCATGGGCCACTCCTCTGGGTCAAACAGCCGGGACAGTGCGTCTGCCTTAACATTCTGAGAACCTGGTCTGTAGGACAGGGTAAACACAAAACGGGTTAAAAAAACAGGCCCCACCTTGCCTGACGAGGATTCAGTCTCCTCGCTGCCCAGATGTACTCCAGGTTGTGGTGGTCAGTCCAGACGGGGAAAGGGTGTTTAGCCCCCTCAAGCCAATGTCTCCACACCTTCAAAGCTTTAACCACAGCCAACAGCTCCCGGTCCCCCACATCATAGTTCCGCTTCGTCGGGCTGAGCTTCTTCGAGAAGAAGGCAAAGGGGCGAAGCTTCGGTGGCGTGCCTGAGCGCTGAGAGAGCACGGCTCCTATCCCAGCCTTGGATGTGTCTACCTCCACTATGAACATCAAAGAGGGATCCAGATGGGCCAGCACAGGAGCCGAGGTAAACAGAGCCCTTAGGTGCGCAAAAGCCATGTCTGCCTCAGCCGACCACTGCAAACGTACAGGACCCCCCCTTCAGCAGTAAGGTAATTGGAGCAGCCACCTGGCCAAAACCCAGGATAAATCTCTGGTAGTAATTGGCAAACACTAAAAACCGCTGCACCTCCTTTACCAATTACGCACGGCTGAGATGCGGTCACCCTACATCTCCACCCCTGATGTGGAAATGCAATACCCTAGGAAGGAGACGGCTTGCTGGAAGAACAAGCATTTCTCAGCCTTGACGTACAGGTCATGCTCCAACAGTCATCCAAGTACCTTGGAGGGCCGAATATACCCCTGACACAGAGATTCAGAGACATATGTCTCCATAGCCGCCGTCTCCGCTTGCGACAGGGGATACACGTGACTCCTGTAGCATCTACCAGGAGATTTATCGCACAATCCCCCCGTCGATGGGGTGGTAATTGAGCCAAATTGGCATATTCTGGGGGGGATGAGCACGGTGGAGACCTGGTCTGGACATTCCACCATGGTAGCACCAACGGAAACCCCTACACACCTCCCTGAGCACTTTCGCGACCACCCCATGAGAGCCCTCTGTTGCCATGAAATGGTGGGGTCAAGATTAGCCAACCAGGGAAGGCCTAGTACCACGAGAAAAGCAGGACAGTCAATGAGGAAGAGACTGATTCTCTCCTCGTGACTCCCCTGCGTCACCATGGCCAGGGAGATGGTGGACTCCCTGATTAGCCCGGACCCTAATGGTCGACTATCCAGAGCGTGTCCCGGGAAAGGTCTAACCACAGGAACAATGGGAATCCCTAAACTAAGGGCGAACACTCTGTCAATAGAATTCCCAGCCGCGCTTGAATCGACGAGCGCCAGTCTCCAGTCTCTTCAGACTATACAGGTTTGATTACTGCTGAAAGGAAGTAAAAATAATACATTTTCAAAATTACTGACTAGTAACAGGAATGAAGACTCCATTCATGCAACCTTAGTTTGGCAACTAGACTACAGGATGATCAGTTCATGTGCAATCTAGCTGCATAAATATATGATATAAAAAAATCTATATATTTTTTAAAATAAACATCAGACACTTTCCAATGACAAGGCTCGTATATAAAAGCACTGAGAGGACTTGAAGGAATCTTAGATACTCACAAGTGTATTGTTTCAAGTATTTCACAAGGTTTACAACAAGTAAACAAAACAAGATTCACTGGGATAACAAAATAAACATAGAACTGCGTTCATCCGGCAAACCCTCTTCATTTATTTATTGAACCAAAACTTACACTAAGTAGGTCATAGTTTTTTAGTAACACCATGTGCTTACAGAAGAAGGACCTGCATGTTAACCACTGATATAGGAACAGATATACACTGAGAGTACAAAACATTAGGAACACCCCCTTTTGCCCTCAGAACAGCCTCAGTTCATCGGGGCATGGACACTACAAGGTGTCGAAAGTGTTCCGCAGGGATGCTAGCCCATGTTGACTCCAATGTTTCCCACAGTTGTGTCAAGTTTTCTGAGTGTCCTTTGGTTAGGGACCAATCTTGATACACAAAGGAAACTGTTGAGTGTGAAAGAAACATCAGTGTTGCAGTTCTTGAAACACTCAAACCGGTGCACCTGGCACCTATAACCATACCCCGTTCAAAGGCATTTAAATATTTTGTCTTGACTATTTACCCTCTGAATGACACACATACACAAGCCATGTGTCAATTGTCTTAAAAACCCTTATTTAACCTGTGTCCCCCCTTTATCTACATTGACTCAAGTGGCATCAATAAGGGGTCATAGCTTTCACCTGGATTCACCTGGTCTGTCTATGTCATGTTTTGTACAATCAATTTCCCATCCCCCTAGTGGTTAGGGGTATAATTGGATCCTAGACCTGTGGTTATGGGAAACTAACTCCTATATCTCAAGCATGGGACCTACTGTAAGATCACAGTTGAACAATACTTAACCTCTACATTTTATTTAACCAGGCAAGTCAGTTAAGAACAAATTCTTATTTACAATGGCAGCCTAGGAACAGTGGGTTAACTGCCTTGTTCAGGTGCAGAACAATAGGTTTTTACCTTGTCAGCTCAGGGATTCAACCCAGCAACCTTTCAGTTACTGGCCCAACGCTCTAACCACTCGGCTACCTGCCGCCCCTAAATCCCAGAGGTTTGTTTGAGTTATCTCTCTGGGTGCATCACCATTGGCACCCTATTCCCAATACAGTTTGTTTGGTCAAAAGTAGTGCACTATATAGGGAACAAGGTGACATTTGGGATGCATACCCGGTATTTCTGCATGAGGTCCTCTGCCTGTCCAGCAGGTAAACAAAAATGGACACTTCTGCCACCTTGTGGACGATTCATGCAATGTACGATACCAACAACTGTCCTTCCTAATCCTACTGGTTCAGAAACCCTCTTTAGAACGGAGGTTATTGGATGGATTGAATATATATATATTTACAGAAATAATACAGATCCTGCTTCTGTTGCCTGTTTGAGTGTTTGTTTAATAGCCTACAGATTCCGTGATCTCGAAGCCTCACACAACCACATGTCAGATAAATAATTTCGCAAATGTGGCTGTTTTAATTCTTTGTTTTACTGCAATAAAGGCTTTACACTTTTTTTTCGTTAGAACAGCCTCTCTGGTATTACTTATGATAGATTTAGTGTTGTTTACACTGTTACAAATTGTCAAAAAAATAAAAATTCATAATAACAATAATAATAACCGTCCATTTTCTTGATCTCCTTCTTATTGTTTTTATTATGATTATCATCATTATAATGAGAAGTAACGTCATTATCATTATTAGGCTTAGTATGGCAGCCTTGTAAAGCCACCATCGAGATGTAGGCCTAAGAGCGCATCCGGTTTAGTCTTAATACCGTAATTTACTTACCTATATTTCAATACTTTTATAGGCTACTGTATCAATCAATCATTCATTCGTCCATGTCATCATGTTTTAGTTTTTGCTGTAATAAAGGTTTTACAACAACAACCAAATCTAACTTACAACAGACTCTCTAGTACCCTTATCATTTATTTAGTGTTGTTTACATTGTCTAAAGGGTCAGACAAATTATATTGTAATTTAACAGCGCCTGTTAAGCTCCTTACATTCTATTTCTTGATATCCAGTGTTTCCTACAACTAGTCAAATTTATTCCATTCACACGCTTAGATTTTATTTGTTACATCCTCTGCATCCGTTTTGCTGTCACATGTGTTACAGTGTTCGGAGTTTGTTATAACCAATTTATTAATGCGATTATGATATGCTAGAGGTCAGGCCCTATTGGTCACGTGCATGCAATGCATACATTATGTCACGTAATGAGAGCAAGGGTTGAGGGAATAGGGAATGTTTTTCCTAAACAAATTAGGTATTTTGGTAAAATACCTATTCAGTCAGAAATGGCTGTAATTATGATGCAGCTTCAGCAAAATAGTTGGTCGCTGCAGCAGGGTGGAGACCGAGACAATGGGTGCTAGTCACACAGTCACTTGCTGTCTTTTTCTTTTTACACAGTCTGAGCCCGGCAAGGCACAATCAAATCCAGTGTGGTCGGACACTCTAATAATTTACGTGTCTTAATTATTTCATCAAACAGTGCGCTTAAAGCATCAGACAAGCTTAATGCATATAGTTTGATTAGAACACCTAGGATGTGTATATATATGAAAAATACAAGTGTTAACATTTCGCCCAATTGATTGGTCGAAAGAACAGTCACCAATATATTTTTGGGGTCACCAATATTTTTTTGTGGGTCGGGACAGCCCTATTGTGTTTTCAGTATAGTTAATACATTTTTTGTTGTTGCCATGTAACAGTGTAGCTAATTATTGGAACTACACAACTTTTTTTAGAAATGTTTGCAAATGTATTGGGAAAAAAATACATACGTTTTTACACCCTGGAGTAAATACTTTGTAGAATTACCTTTGGCAGTGATTACAGCTGTGATTCTTTCAGGGTAAGTCTCTAAGAGCTTTCCACACCTTGATTGTCCAACATTTGGCCATTATTATTTTCAAAATTCTTCAAGCTCTCACAAATTGGTTGTTGATCATTGCTAGACAAACAATTTCAGGTCTTGTCATAGATTTGCAAGTAGATTTAAGTCAACACTGTAACTCGGCCACTCATGAACATTCACTGTTGGTAAGGAACTCCAGTGTAGATTTGGCCTTGTGTTTAGGTTATTGTCCTGCTGAAAGGTGAATTAATCTCCCAGTGTCTGGTGGAAAGCAGACTGAACCAGGTTTTCCTCGAGGAGTTTGCCTGTACTTAGCTCCATAACTTTTATTTTCAATCCCGAAGAACTCCACAGTATTTAACGATTACAAGAATACCCATAACATGATGCAGTCACCACTATGCTTGAAAATATGGAGAGTGGTATTCACTAATGTGTTGTATTGGATTTGCTCCAAACAAGATGTATGTTTTGGAATATTTATATTCTGTACAAGCTTCCTTCTTTTAACTCTGAAGATGGATCAACAACATTGTAGTTACTCCACAATACTAACCTAAATTACAGTTTTCTCCTATCACAGACATTAAACGTTGTAACAGTTTTATAGTCACAATTGTCCTCATGGTGAAATCCCTAAGCGGTTTCCTTCCTCTACGGTAACTGAATTAGGATGGACGCATGTACAGTTGAGGTCGTAAGTTTACATACACGTTAGCCAAATACATTTAAACCCAGTTTTTCACAATTCCTGACATTTAATCCTAGTAAAAATTCCCTGTCTTAGGTCAGTTAAGATCACCACCTTATTATAAGAATGTGAAATGTCAGAAAAATAGTAGAGAGAATGATTTATTTCAGCTTTTACTTCTTTCATCACATTCCCAGTGGGTCAGATGTTTATATACACTCAATTAGTATTTGGTATCATTGCCTTTAAACTGTTAAACTGTTAAACTGTTTAACTTGGGTCAAAGTTTCGGGTAACCTTCCACAACCTTTCCACAATAAGTTGGGGGAATTTTGACCCATTCCTCCTGTCAGAGCTGGTGTAACTGAGTCGGGTTTGTAGGCCTCCTTGCTCACCTTTTCAGTTCTGCCCACAAATGTTCTATAGGATTGAGGTCAGGGCTTTGTGATGGCCACTCCAATACCTTGACTTTGTTGTCCTTAAGCCATTGTGCCACAACTTTGGAAGTATGCTTGGAGTCATTGTCCATTTGGAAGACCCAATTGTGAACAAGCTTTAACTTCCTGACTGATGTCTTGAGATGTTGCTTCAATATATCCACATCATTTTCCTCCTCATGATGCCATCTATTTTGTGAAGTGCACCAGTCCCTCCTGCAGCAAAGCACCCCACAACATGATGCTGCCACCCCTGTGCTTCATGGTTGGGGTGGTGTTCTTCTGCTTGCAAGTCTCCCCCTTTTTCCTACAAACAGAACTATGGTCATTATGGCCAAACAGTTCTATTTTTGTTTCATCAGACCAGAGGACATTTCTCCAAAACATACGATCTTTGTCACCATGTGCAGTTGCAAACCATAGTCTGGCTTTTTATGCCGGTTTTGGAGACGTTTGCTGAGCAGCCTTTCAGGTTATGTCGATACAGGACTCGTTTTACTGTGGATATATATACTTTTGTACCTGTTTCCTCCAGCATCTTCACAAGGTCCTTTGCGGTTATTTTGGGATTGATTTGCACTTTTCACACCAAAGTATGTTTATCTCTAGGAGACAGAACACGTCAGCTTCCTGAGCGGTACGACGGCTGCGTGGTCCCGTAGTGTTTGTATTTGCATACTATTGTTTGTACAGATGAACGTGGTAGATACAGGCATTTGGACATTGCTCCCAGGGATGAAGCAGACTTGTGGAGGTCTACAAATTTTTTTCTGAGGTCTTGGCTGATTTCTTTTGATTTTCCCATGATGTCAAACAAATAGGCACTGAGTTTGAAGGTAGGCCTTGAAATACACCCACAGGTACACCTCCAATTGACTCAAATGATGTCAATTTGCCTATCAGAAGCTTCTAAAGCCATGGCATAATTTTCTGGAATTTTCCAAGCTCTTTAAAGGCACAGTCAACTTAGTGTATGTAAACTTCTGACCCACTGGAATTGTGATACAGTGAGGTAAAAGTGAAATAATCTGTCCGTAAACAATTGTTGGAAAAATTACTTGTGTCATACACAAAGTAGATGTTCTAACCAACTTGCCAAAACTATAGTTTGTTAAACAAGAAATTTGTGGAGTGGTTTAAAAACGAGTTTTAATGACTCCAACGTAAGTGTATGTAAACTTCCGACTTCAACTGTACATATCTTTGTAGTGACTGGGTGTAATGATATACCATCCAAAGTGTAATTAACAACTTCACCATGCTCAAAGGGATATTCAATATGTGCTCTTTTTATTTTTACCCATCTATCAATAGGTGCTCTTCCTTGCAAGGCATTGGAAAACGTCCCTGTTCTTTGTGGATGAATCTGTGTTTGAAACTCACTGCTCAACTGAGGGACCATACAGATAATTGTATGTGTGGGGTACAGAGATAAAGTAGTGATTCAAAAATATTGTCAAACACTATTATTGCACATAGAGTGAGTCCGTGCAACTTATTACATTTTTACTCCTGAACTTATTGAGGCTTGCCCTTAACAAAGGGGTTGAATTGACTCAAGACATTTCAGATTTTAATTTTAAATTAATTTGTAAACATTTCTAAAAACATAATTCCACTTTGATATTATGGGTTATTGTGTGTAGGCCAGTGACAAAACACATCTCTATTTAAACCATTTTAAATTCAGGTTGTAACACATCAAAATGTGGAAAAAGTCAATGGGTGTGAAACATTTCTGAATGCACTGTAACCATCATCTTGGAGTCATGCAATGATGTGGCGTGTGGTCCTCCCACTACCCCTCGGGAAACCATGCGGTTTATTAGGATACAGAATAAATCAATTATGATGAACTTCACAGGGTGGTGAAAGTGCACGGTGATGAGCTTGATGCTCCTTTCCAATAAATATTGAGGGTCTGGTGACATGATGATCGATGCATGACTGCCATTTGACAAATAAAAATATTATCTTATCTATAATGTCATCATGTAGACTAGCCTACCCGCTGTATCTGTGAGCTGTTGGCTAGAGCACACTTGTCAAGATCAGAGTAGGTACATCTGTTACTTAAAAGCAAAGACAATTGTGACAAAACTATCAGTAGGGTTGACAATGCGATGGAAACACTTTGAACTTTCAATTTTTGTTTGGTATATGAAACCTTAAGCGAAAAAGTACATTTTGTGTGCACAGTATTCGATTTTAATCCGCAACAAGTCAATTTGGTGGAAACACACTACTGGTGGGAAAATGTGCATATTTTCTTTATGTGGATTTGAGAATAGTCACATCTATCTTATGACATTTCAGATAGATATGATAATTTATCACCAAGTAGTTTGAATGTAGTGAACTTCTTTTTCAAAGTAACTTTAGTTAAGTAAACTATATATTTCTTAAGGTTAGCTTTAGTTTAGCTTTAGTTTAGCTTAACTTCTTCCCGTGTGAAAACTATATTTTCAGAGTACCTTCCCCAACACTGATGATGCCATTCAAACAGTTGCATTTCAAACATTGAGTACATTTGACTTAGTATATAGCTAACTTTGTGAAGTTTTGTTGCAGTCTGACAATTTTGACAGACACAGGAGGTATCTAAAATATCACAAAATGTAACGTCAAAGACAGTACAGTATGAAGATAGGTTAAAACGGCTTCTGCAATAGAAGTCCCCGATCACACTTGTAGGCGACCTTTATTTTTTTATTTTTTTATTTATTACAATACAATAACAAACAAAAAACATAGGACATCACTAGATGTATATTTTCTCTAAAGAAACATAAAATAACAAAGTAAAAAAATACAATAAAATCACTACACATGAATTGAGTTTCAAAAGTTAAAGTACCTATAATAAAATAAGGTCAGGGGTTACAATTGTATAAACCTATGATAGAGTTGTAAGAATACAGTGTTTTTTTGTTTTGTTATTGACTAATTCTAGAGATTTTATTAAATATTGGATTTCAAGTAAAAATATATTGCATTTGGGGACAGATTTCAACTATTTGTTTTTGTGTATATAACATTTACCAGAGAGAATAAAGAAATTCACAACTAATTCAGTTGTTTTGTTTTCATTTGAATAATAACATATTACATCTTTCACTGTAAATACAAGGGTTTTATTAATTAAATAAAAAATGTAACTACTTAACTCGCTCCAAAATAACTTCACAGAGTCTTCTTTATCACAGAAAACGCATATGTCATCCAAGTCAACAAGTTATTGCAAGAGTGTATTTTGTGCAAGTTCAAGTTAATTTATTTTACTTTATTTGATATACCAAATTTGGGAGGGGAGAAACCAAGCTTTGTTCCTTCCATTCAATTTCAGTACATATGCATTCCAAGAAGAATGTCCCTCTAGGAGAGTTCTTGTTCTTGGAGTTAAATATGTATCTTAATAAGAATGTATTATTACATTCTTATCCAGCAGGGGGAAACCTTCTAACATAAATTGTGCATCTATCTTGACATGTTCTCCAAACACAAGTGAGATGTAATTAATTGAATAAATCCTGAAGGTATTTTTTTGCATATAGTATTACATAGTTTCTAACACATTGGGAAGTTCT
Source organism: Oncorhynchus tshawytscha (assembly GCF_018296145.1). Classification (NCBI taxonomy): domain Eukaryota; kingdom Metazoa; phylum Chordata; class Actinopteri; order Salmoniformes; family Salmonidae; genus Oncorhynchus; species Oncorhynchus tshawytscha. The sequence goes on along the minus strand of NC_056438.1, from coordinate 17,459,719 downwards.
ATGTTTGTAAGAACTTTCTGTAAGATAGTATATTCCATTCTTTATCAAATAAATCAAGCACAAATATAATATTTTTTTCAAACCACTTAGGGAACACCAAAGACTTGTTTTCAACAACAATGTCTTTGTTGTTCCACAGAAGGGCTTTGTGTAGGGAGAAGTTGTGGACATAACATAGTTGCCAGGCTAAAAGGGCTGTACATTAAATTTGGACAGTTTGATGGGTAATTTTAATGGAGAATAGTTGCACTTCCACAAAAATTGAAGACCACAGAAATTCATGAAAATGTGACAGGGAATTAAGTACCATATAGATTTAGAGCTAAGCATACGTCTTGTTATCCAATTTCCTTTAATTGTATTGTTGATATCAATTAAATCTAGTACTTCAAGCCCACCATCAAGTCTTTAGTTTGATATTACATACTTCTTAAGTTTGTGTTGTTTGTGTTGTGTTGTTACATACTTCCATATAAAGTCTAGGAAAATTGAGATGTTGACGGACAGAATGATTTTTCGCCATTGCTGACAAGCTAATCTCCGGGCTAACGTTAGTCTCACGCTGAACTGCGCGTGTGCAGTTGTCAAATCAACGGCACTTCTTCGATATAAAATAGTACTTGACAAAAATGAAAACGTATCAGTTTTACACTTTCACGAGATTGGAGTAAAAATGTGTTCACCTCCTTATGACATTGGCTCTAATCTAAATTGTGCCTTTAGATTTCGAAAAAAAAAACAACTAAGTAAGAACTTTTCACTTCTTTCATTGACTTCTCAAACTCTAAACCCCGGCCATTTCAGTTTCGTCAGTTCGCAAGCGTTACCAGAAGTCTTGCGATGTTGCGCCTCTGGGTTTAGAAACTCTGTGGTAAACGTGGTCGACCACACGCTCCCGCAAAGTACCTGGCAGCATGCACAAACAAATGTACGAACGCCATGATACCAAAGAAGAAGAACATCTCCCGTTTCAAGCCGGACACGTTTAATATACATACATACACCTGTTTCAGCTTTTTTTTTTTTAACTAGGCAACTATACCTCAGTGTGAGCTCATGCTTTTCGCTAACAAACTTCAAATGTAATTTCCTCATCTCTTTATGAAAAAGTACTATTGGATAAGGATATTCATTTTGAAGTATGCAGCAACCTTATGACTGAGCCATCCGAGCCACATTTTGCTTCACTCCCAACAAGGACCTAACTACCATGATACCAGCATTGTCAACAGTGCTCAGTAACCACTGAACGTATTGTCCGTGCTACCAGATAGCGTTGTGGTTATTTGAAAAAATTGACTTTTATCCTTAAAAAAGGGGTTATACAGTAATACTATATTTTCAGGGATCTTTTCTATAGTTTTTTACTTGGAAATTGTGTTTATAAATTGAATGGTCTCGCTATCCACGATGATGAGATTTGATACTCTTTTCTGAGCGCCAAGCGGGCAGAGGTTGAAGAGTTCATTCTTCTGATCACTGCTTTTGATGACGTTCCATGTCTTCTCTGGGGATATGGAGGAAGTATGATCAGAGGAGTAGGGTAGCCTTGTATATTTGAGAAAGTCAAAGAAATGTATTTTTTTTTTACAAAATATATGAGACTCAAATAAGGTGTAAATCCTACAACAAAGCTTGTATAGTATATTCGTAGCTACACAGAGATGTGTCTGCTTAGACTGTAAACTCTCCTTCCAGACTCACATTAAGCATTTCCAATCCAAAATTAAATCATCCTTCACTCATGCTGCCAAACATACCCTCATAAAACGGACTATCCTACCGATCCTTGACTTTGGCGATGTCATTTACAAAATAGCCTCCAACACTCTATTCAGTAAATTGGATGAAGTCTATCACAGTGCCATCCGTTTGGATGTTTTTTCGCAGCCGATGTGAGTTAGACCTTTAAACCGGTCAACATTCACAAGGCCGCAGGGCCAGACGGATTACCAGGACCTGTACTGCGAGCAAGCGATGACCAACTGGCAAGTGTCTTCACTGACATTTTCAACCTCTCCCTGTCCGAGTCTGTAATATCAACATGTTTTAAGTAGACCTCCATAGTCCCTGTGCCCAAGAACAGTAAGGTAACATGCCTAAATGACAACTGACCCGTAGAACTCATGTCTGTAGCCCTGAAGTGCTTTGAAAGGCTGGTCATGGCTCACATCAACACCATTATCCCATAAACCCTAGATGCACTCCAATTTGCATACCGCCCTAACAAATCCACAGATGATGCAATCTCTATTGCACTTCACACGGCCCTTTCCCACCTGGACAAAAGGAACACCTATGTGAGAATTCTATTCACTGACTACATACAGCTCAGCATTCAACACCATAGTGCCATCAAAGCTCATCAATAAGCTAAGAACCCTGGGACTAAACACCTCCCTCTGCAACTGGATCCTGGACTTCCTGACGGGTTGCCCTCAGGTGGTGAGGGTAGGTAACAACAAGCCCGCCACGCTGATCCTCAACACAGGGGCCCCTCAGGAGTGAGTACTCAGTCCCCTCCTGTACTCCCTGTTCACTCATGACTGCACGGCCAGGCACAACTCCAACAACATCATTAAGTTTGCCGATGACATGCATTGGGTGGTTGATCTGCTTCTGTTCTGTGGGGGGGAATATGTGCTCTTTTCGAAGGACGGATCCCGGACTCTCCGTGGCTATGGGATCTGGGGGGTCGGGGGTGGTCTGCCGGGCATTGGAATGACAACCCAACTCAGGATGAGGAGGGCTTTTAGCGGGTGGAATAGCTGGGACCAATTGGAGGTTTACTTAGTAGCAATGCAAATATCATGGTTCAGCTATATAGACACTCAATCATCATGTTACTTTTTGATGATACCTTTACAGACATATATGTTGATAAATAGAGTTGAAACTTGTTTCTCATTATGGTAAGTGGTGAAATCATTATGGTAAGTGGTGAAATAAGAACAGCCAGTTATAATTGTAATGGCTTAGCAGATAATAAGAAAAGACCACCAGTATTTACCTGGCTAAAAGAGAAGGAATAGAATATCTATTGTTTACAGGAAACTCATTCAACAATTTTAGATTAAGTTTTGTGGAAAAAGGACTGGGGGGGCAAAATATATTTCGAACATAGGCAAAGAAATTCAAAAGGGGAGATGATATTAGTTAACAGTAATTTTGATCCAAATGTGCAAATTGGCTGAATAGATCAGCAAGGTAGATGGATTATTTTAAATATGTTATTGGGCAATAAACAGATATGGTTTATTAACCTATATGGTCCAAATAATGATGATCCAAGCTTCTTTGAAAATATATATAAGAATTTATCAACTCTACAAGCAACACTAGACTCTATTATTATGGTGGGGGGTTTTAATACGGTTTTAAATACCTCAATGGATCGTAAATGAAATCACACTACAAACTATCACCCTCAGGCAGTAAGGAAATCATGAATGTCTTGGATATATTGGAGTTAGTGGATATATGGAGACTTAAATAACCTGACCTAGTGAGATATACATGGCGGAGGCTTAATCATGCTAGTCGTCTTGATTAGTTTCTTATGTCATTCTCTCTGGCACCAAAACTTAAAAAGGGGTTGACAGGGGACAGAATGCGGTCAGATCACATAATTGGCATATATATTACTCTTACAGAATTTCCACGTGGGCGAGGATATTGGAAATGTAATCAAAGCCTACGTCATGACAACTTATATATAACTTGGAGAGAAGAACTTATAACTGACTTTTTCGACATAACATAGGTACAGCAAATCTCCTTATTGTATGGGACACTTTTAAATGTGCCAATAGAGGCCATGCAGTTCAGTACTCTTCTATAAAACAAAAGCAATTTAGATCAAAATAGTCCATATTAACAAAGGAAATGAATAACTCTACCTACATGTAGTGATTACCTCAATTACGTCCACTAACCTCCATTGGCTCTGTACGCTATTGTTATATTCATGCTGATGTTTAATTACTTGTTCCTTTAATTTCTTATTCTTAATCGTATTTTTTTTAACTGCCTTGTTGTTTAGGGGCTTGTAAGTAAGCATTTCACTGTAAGGTTGTAATCGACGCATGTGACTAATACTATTGGATTTGATTTGATCTATTGAGCAAAAGAGGCGGCATTTTACGCCACCTGACAAGTACACCCGCTAGACCAGAAGCGGTTCAACTCGTGCATGTGTTGCCCTGCGCTCGCTTACGGACTGGAGTCTGGACAAGTATTCAGTACGGCTTTCTTTTCGTTTTCAAACGCATCCGCAGGCGAACTGCGTATCCTTGACTCAGTGATTGACGTGAGGAGAAGTTTAGAATTTTTGTTAGGATCGACAGCAGCATTAGGTTTTCATTCGGACTAGGGCAAGGATTCTACATTCACCACCGGACCATGACATAGGATTTAAACATGTAAACTGCATTTAAAAATGTAGAAAACGCCTGCTGGCAGACGACTGGTCCAAAACGGCACTATTCATCCCAAGCCGTGAGACATGACTTTTTGTCCGGAATGGAAATGTTTTATCGGAAAGCCTTGATGATCTGTGCTGAACTCACCCAATCCGTTAAAACATGAAACATAAATGATGTTTAATATTGCTACAGATAAGGGAACGTCCAGGTCGTTCTCTAATAATTTTGAGGATTTTGATTCCATACGCAGGGTGCTTCTATACAGGTCAGTATATTGATACATGCTATGCTACGGCAACGACGAAGAGAGTTGATATGAAAATGTCTAGTAAACTATTTGCACTTTCTTTGTGTTTCTTCTCGCATTCTTTGCACTTTTGTTTGACTGTTGTTGCTTTGTCCAAAGTCCAAAGCACTCTGAATGCCATATTAGATTTTAAAGGGGATTTAAAGATCTGGTGCAGTTCGTGGGGAGGGGGCGAACTAAACATAATTGGTGCTCTTGCCCATCTATTCAGCGGGAGATAGCTTGTTAAAATGTCGCAATATTTTTTGATTTAGCTGCGTTTGTGATTTTATTAGATACTTTGTACATTTGAGATACATTTGTATCTCATATTTCCAGAGCGTTTCAGACAAATGTTTCGCTTAGTTTAGGCATAGTCAAGAAGAGTTTAACCGTAGTTTACATTTTTGTTACTATTAACGTTGTTACACTGAAACATTTATTCAGTCAACCTCTTTTTATTGCACGCCTATTGTCTGTTTCTACCCTGCTGACGGAAAGCTTTCATGTTGTCAGGGAAACGTGAACATCAGCCAACCACACTGAGACAATTTGCGTCACGTGGCATAGTTGAAGAGCCCGTATGCAGACAACATGGCGATAGACTGCCGATGCTCACAAAGTAGAAAGTAGCTCAAACGTATTAGCTTTACGTTTAGAGTTATGACCGGTATCATCTTGTCGAACACATTTAACGAATGGAATTATGACTACTAAAGATTATAGCGGGACGCTCGAGCCCCATGCAGCTGCGTGTAAGCACCCGAGACGGGAGGGCGACGACAGGGAGGAACTGCATGACAACGGGAATGATAGTGAATCAACATCATCAAGTTACAGTCAGTCCGACTACTCCGAGTAAGATAACCCTGTACATAATTGCTTCCAAAAAGAAACCCTATTATTGAGAGGGCTATGGTATTGAAGGGCTGCCTGACTGTTTGCAAAATACAAATCATATCAAATTTTATTGGTCACATACGCATGGTTAGCAGATGCAAGTGTAGCGAAATGCTTGTGCTTCTAGTTCTGACAGTGCAGTAATATCTTACAAGTAATCTAACAATTCCCCAACAACTACATAATACACACAAATCTAAAGGGGTGAATGTTTTGTTGACATTGAGTGAAATGTTATTTTCCTGACACCACACTCGGAGTGCCCTCACCTCCTCCCTGTAGGCTGTCTCGTCGTTGTTGGTAATCAAGCCCACTACTGTTGCGTCGTCTGCAAACTTGATGATTGAGTTGGATGCGTGCATGGCCACGCAGTCATGGGTGAACAGGGAGTACAGGAGGGGGCTGAGCACGCACCCTTGTGGGGCCCCAGTGTTGAGGATCAGCGAAGTGGAGATGTTGTTTCCTACCTTCACCACCTGTGGGCGGCACATCAGAAAGTCCAGGACCCAATTGCACAGGGTGGGGTTGAAACCCAGGACCCGCAGCTTGATGATGAGCTTGGAGGGTACTGTGGTGTTGAATGCTGAGCTATAGTCAAAGAACAGCATTCTTACATAGGTATTGCTCTTGTCCAGATGGGACAGGGTAGGGTGCAGTGTGATGGCGATTGCATTGTCTGTGGACCTGTTGGGGCGGTAAGCAAACTGAAGTGGGTCTAGGGTAGCCGGTAAGGTGGAAGTGATAGGATCATTGACTAGTCTCTCAAAGCACTTCATGATGACAGAAGTGAGTGCTACGGGGCGGTAGTCATTTAGTTCCGTTATCATTGCTATCTCAAGAACAGGAACAATGGTGGCCATCTTGAAGCATGTGGGGACTGCAGACTGGGATAGGGAGAGATTGAATATGTCAGTAAATACACCAACCAGCTGGTCTGCGCATGCTCTTAGGACGCGGCTAGGGATGCCGTCTGGGCCCTTGCGAGGGTTAACACGTTTAAATGTTTTACTCACGTTGGCCACGGAGAAGGAGAAGGGGGGGGGCAGTCCTTGTTTGCAACCTCAGCTGTCTAGTCATCTTCATCAGTTGCCACCTCAACTTTATAACTTGAAAACCGAGGCAGCTCACTGGAAGCGACTTGGCAGGTGAAGCAGGATGCACACTGACTGTAAAGTGGTCTAGAGGTGGCTTACTGGCTACTATTATTCTTCACCAATGTGTGGATGGCTTTGCAGTATCAACATCTGTTTTATTAAGCTCATGTCATGCAATTCTTATAATAAAGCAAGGTAGGCTTATGCTATGTTCACCTAACAAAGTCTGTGTAGTATATGGATTCTATGAGAAATTATAAACTTTTAAATTAATTACATTTCTATAGCGCTTTTCATAGAATCTCAAAGTGCTTCAAGAGCAAAAAACAAACAAGCAATATATCCTGACAGATCAATCAATAGAGGCCAAGTCTTTGAAAGCTGCATGGTTGACGATGGTGATGGAGTCTGCTGATGATCTTGTAGCTACTGGACTTCTCTTCCACTCTGTGTAGCAGACACCTGGCTGATGCTTCATCAGGTCTGGGCGCCAGAAAGATCACCACTCACAGTTCAGAATAGTAGCCAGTCGTCCTCACTTACGTGCCCTCTGCCTTAGCACTGCTGTAGTCCTCTTTCTTAGGCTTCAAGCGACTCTTTCAAACAAAAAGCTAGCCAAGCCAAAACCTGTTAACCTGTCAGTCAATATGGAAATCCGTGGCTCAAAAACAGCAGAGACTGTGTATATATACAATAAAAACTCTTATGTTATCAAAAACAAAAGAGCTGATTCAAATTCTATAATTAAAAACACCTCAAATATAACTAAATATGTAGCTACACATTTACAGGAGCTCTGTGCTTAGGCTGCTTTTAGGGCGCCATGGCAACTATGTTTAAATGTTGTGTTCACCGTATCCAAAGAGCCTCTCAGAGTATGAGTACTGATGTAGGATCAGTTTAGCCTTTTAGATCATCATGAATGACACTATATGGACTGGTTGGGACCTGATCCTAGATTAGTACTCCTACTCTGAGATGTTTTGAGGATAAGGGACCAGAGCTCTATCTGCACTGCAGCACTGGTATGAACAGATAACTATCTCTGCTATCCTATCTGGCCATGTCACCTTTCAAAGAAGGTCGTCATCTGTACTCAATTAATGTAGAACTCAACTGTAAGCCATGGAATGCGTCCAAATGGCACCCTTTTCCCTAGAATCCTATGTGCCCTGATTAAATGGAGTGCACTATGTAGTGAATAGGGTGCCATTGGGGACGCAGAAGTGGTATTGAAACAGAAGAGATGGATGAGGCAAAAGTAAAAGGAACCATAAGTGTAGTTGCACTATTCTGGGCCTAGTATACTACTCTCCTCCTCTTTTTCTATCAAAGTTTGATAGAACTCTAAATGTATTCCAATTTGGAAACTTAACCTTCATAAATAATTATATGCTATTTACCATCCTTAGTGAATTTATGGATGTGTTTTCCAAGAGTCTACCACAGAGGCAGCACAGCTTCATTTAGAGGGAGACCGACCGACAGAAAAAAATGCCTGGCTGAATTTTTTAGGTTTTCTTTTTGCCGAGTTAGGGCATTTTCTCTCTCGGAGCGGTGATGTGGGTTTCCCTTTTTCTTGTCTCTGCCTGTCTCAAAAAAATGCCATTTCTAGTCTTTCTCCAGGCGTGTTGTTTTCTTTCTCCCCCAAATGCCACACGATAAATTAGAACAGAAATGCACTCCCCTGGGAATGAGTGAGAGAGAAGATTAGGGGATAATAAAACATCTTGTAAATGTAGTTGTTTTGAAGTATTATTAAATTAAAACAATGTATGTCATACAACTTTACACCTGTAGCCTACATGGTGGTTGTCCTCTTGCAAATGTGCCTTTCAGTCATCGCTCTTCCTTAAGTTCTACACTGACCCAGAACACAATACAAGATGGGCTATCAGACTTTCTGGCTGTTTGACAGAGTTTCACTTGTTACACTGTAGTGTAATTGTGTTACTAACCCATTTGAATAGCATCATACAAGACTCCTGTTTAGATGGGGATTGAAGTCGACAAGGGCTAATCTGACATATTGTGATGAAAGCCAATGTGCTCTAAATTGATTAGAATATATGCACTTTTAATCCTCAAGTGAGCCTTACGCCTCTACACTGTAGTTCTTAACCTGACAGTTCCTATCAGATGGGTTTACCGGGCAGGCAAACCATCACTTTTGACTCTGCTCTCAAACAGTTTCACTCAGTCTATGCTTTTTGTCTGTTCATTCCCAGCGACCTAGAGCCAGAATGGCTGGACGACGTCCAGAAGAACGGCGAGCTCTTCTACCTGGAGCTGAGCGAGGGCGAGGAGGAGGCGGCATTAGCTCAGGCCGCCGCCAATAATGGCCTCCCCACCAATCACGTGCACTTCAGTGAGAAGGAGGCGGAGATAATCAGCGAGGAGTGCAGGAAGCGTTCTGATGGCACTCCAACCAAGGGAGAGCCCAAGCTGAAAAGACTTGCCAGGATCCTACGGAGGAAGAGGCGGCCATCCCAGCGGAGTGGGCCCGACGGAGGAGCCAAAGACTCGTCATCGCTTCCGACGTCCATCTTGAAAAACCAGGCGGGGCAGAGGGCGGGGCTGGTGGTCCAGCAGCAGCATCTGAAAGAGGTGTGTGTCTACCTGAACCCCAAACGGCTGGGCAGCTGCTCACCTCCTCCCCCGGAGAGAGGGGGTCTACTGGAGGCTCTGCTGGGGGTGGTGCATCGCCCATCCTGGGGCCAGGGAGACCCTGCAGGGGGGAGAGGGGAGAGGATCACCGTCCACGGCCTGGTGCCCAACAGCCCCGCCATCAAGTGTACACAGATACTGATCGGTGAGTGTTCAAAACCTCACTGTGGGGATGTCCGAAATGGTACCCTAGTCCCTATATAGCCAACTGATTTTGACCATAATCGCCCTGGTCAAAAGTAGTGCTCTTTAAAGGGAATAAGGGTGCCATTTCAGACTCACCTAATGTGCCTGTCATATACACATTGCCAGACTTTTGGATGGGCACTGGCAGAAATCCCAGAAAGACTGCAAGACATTTTTTATTGACATGATATTAAGTACTTATAAAGTTGTTTTACAGCAAACTGTTTCTTATGTTTGTGGAGACTGACGTCGACACAGTTGCTTTGGGCAGACCAAGGAATGCAAAGAAACTCCACATGAGTTTGTGTTTAAAGCCATGCCTTTTATGTAGCCTACCACTCCATGCTAAAACAATTAGCCTAGACTCGTTAAATACCTGAAATAATTGAGGTGAAGTCTTTGTTAAGGAGATAAGAATGGATAGAGGTCTGCACTGGGGCAGGTGAAACTCCTTGATATACAAAAAGAAACAACAGCACGTTTGGCTCTTTTTATATCCGTGGACTATATTTCCAGACTATGCTCCTCCACTAAAACCATACTATTTGGAAAACAGATGACACAATACTTTTTCGCCGTACCAACCAAAGTTGTTAGGAATTCGACTGGCAGCTCATTAAAAACAGTGCAGCTCATTAAAAACAGGGCCGAAAAGATACACGCATACATACAGTTGAAGTCGGAAGTTTACATACACCTTAGCCAAATACATTTAAACTCAGTTTTTCCAAATTCCTAGTAAAAATTCCCTGTCTTTGGTCATTTAGGATCACCACTTTATTTTAAGAATGTGAAATGTCAGAATAATAGAACAGAGAATGATTTTTTTCAGCATTTCTTTCTTTCATCACATTCCCACAGAAGTTTACATACACTCTATTATTATTTGGTAGCAGTGCATTTAAATTGTTTAACTTCTTGGCGCACCCATCCCGTTAGTGGGATAATTTTCGTCAACATCCACTGAATTGCAGAGCGCCAAATTCAAATTAAATTACTAAAAATATTAAATTTTCATGAAATCACAAGTGCAATATAGCAAAACACAGCTTAGCTTGTTGTTAATCCACCTGGCATGTCAGATTTCAAAAAAGCTTTTCGGTGAAAGCTATCCAAGCATTTATGTTAGCACATCTCTCTCAGCAGACAAAACATTACAAACAGCAAGCAGCAAAGTAGATTGGTCACGAAAGTCAGAAAAGCAATAAAATGAATCGCTTACCTTTGATGATCTTCGGATGTTTGCACTCACGAGACTCCCAGTTAGGAAAATTCCAAATAGTATCTGTAACTTTTTCAATAGGAGTGAGAGAGAAAATGTCTGCTCCAAGCTGCTCACTCGTGCAAAACTCTGCTGGCACCTAGCCATCCAGTGACGCGATGTGATCGTTCTCGCTCATTTTTCAGAATAAAAGCCTGAACCTATGTCTAAAGACTGTTCACACCATGTGGAAGCCATCGGAAAAGGAATCTGGTTGATATCCCTTTAAATGGAGGGAAGGCATGCAATGGAACAGAGAGGTTTCAGGAAAAACAGCACTTCCTGATTGGATTTTCCTCAGGTTTTCGCATGCAATATCAGTTCTCTTATACACACAGACAATATTTTTGACAGTTTTGGAAACTTTAGAGTGTTTTATATCCTAATCTGACAATTATATGCATACTCTAGATTCTGGGCCTGAGAAATAGGCAGTTTCACTTGGGTACGTTTTTCATCCAAACATCAAAATACTGCCCCCTACACTCAAGAGGTTAACTTGGATCAAATGTTTCGGGTAGCCTTCCACAAGCTTCCAACAATAAGTTGGGTGAATTTTGGCCCATTCCTCCTGACAGAGCTGGTGTAACTGAGTCAGGTTTGTAGGCCTCCTTGCCCGCACACGTTTTTTCTGTTCTGCCCACACATTTTGTATCGGATTGAGGTCAGGGCTTTGTGATGGCCACTCTGGCCACTTTGTTGTCCTTAAGCCATTTTTCCACAACTTGGGAAGTATGCTTGGGGTCATTGTCCATTTTGAAGACCCATTTGCGACCAAGCTTTAACTTCCTGACTGATGTCTTGAGAAGTTGCTTCAATATATCCACATCATTTTCCTTTCTCATGGTGCCATCTATTTTGTGAAGTGTACCAGTCCCTCCTCCAGCAAAGCACCCCCACAACATGATGCTGCCACCCCGTGAATCACAAATGGGATGGTATTAGTCATTATGGCCAAACTGTTGTATTTTTGTTTCATTTGACCAGAGGACATTTCTCCAAAAAGTACGATCTTTGTCCCCATGTGCAGTTGCAAACCAGGCTTTTTTGCAGTTGCAAACCTGGCAGTCAGGCTTTTTTTATGGTAGTTTTGGAGCAGTGGCTTCTTCCTTGCTGAGCGGCCTTTCAGGTTATGTCGATATAGGACTCTTTTTACTGTAGATACTTTTGTACCTGTTTCCTCCAGAATCTTCACAAGGTCCTTTGGTGTTGTTCTGGGATTGATTTGGACTTTTCGCACCTAAGTGCATTCACCTCTAGGAGACAGAACGCGTCTCCTTCCTGAGTGGGATGACGGCAGTGTGTTACCATGGTATTTATACTTGCGTACTGTTGTTTGTACAGATGAACGTGGTACCTTCAGGCATTTGGAAATTGCTCCCAAGGATGAACCAGACTTGTGGAGGTCTACAATTTGTTTTCTGAGGTCTTGGCTGATTTCTTTTATTTTTCCCATGATATCATGCAAAGAGGCACTGAGTTTGAAGTTAGGCCTTGAAATACATCCACAGGTACACCTCCAATTGACTCAAATGATGTCAATTAGCCTATTAGAAGCTTCTAAAGCCATGGCATAATTTTCTGGAATTTTCCAAGCTGTTTAAAGGCACAGTCAACTTAGTGTATGTAAACTTCTGACCCACTGGAATTGTGATACAGTGAATTACAATTGAAATAATCTGTCTGTAAACAGTTGTTGGAAAAATTACTTGTCATGCACAAAATAGATGTTTTAACCGACTTGCCAAAAATATAGTTTGTTAACAATACATTTGTGGTGTGGTTTAAAAATGAGTTTTAATGACTCCAACCTAAGTCTATGTAAACTCCCGACTTCAACTGTACATTAATTTGCTTAGCCTACAGTACAGACTCGATAGAGTGCGTTTGCAGAAATATCACTATTGACGCTTATTTTTTGCTATCTACGTTAATAACATGCTGCTGTTATGCATCGACTTCCTTTTCCTCCTCCTCAGGTGATGACCTAGTGGCAGTGGACGATGTGGATGTTACCACAGAGAACATTGAGAGGGTTCTCTCCTGCATTCCTGGGCCTACACAGGTGTGTGTGTTTCCAAGACCACCCACCCCACTCATTACTGCCATATTAAAAGAACAGTAGTTAGAGGGAAGTATGCGCTGTTGTGTGTTGTGTTTGAGGTAAGTGTACTATTAGCTGTAATGCTGCTTCCACAATGCGAAAATATGCCAAAGTTGTCCAACAGATTAGATGTTGTTTGTTGAGCCCTATTCACATGATTTGTCCTCCATGATCATGTATCTTTCTCAGCTCTTGGTTTTCTTCATGAAAAGACCACATAAAACATACACGTCTCTGTGCGCCAAATGGCACCCGGCGCCGATCAAAAGTATTGCCCTATTAGGGATTAGGGTGCAATTTGGGACGTAGCCTCTGAAACAGCAACAGCAGCCAAAGAAAGGGAAGTCCTCCACATGAACTCAATTACAGACAAACTCCTTTTTTCGAACCAACACGTCTGCTCTGTTCAAAAGTGTTAGAAGCTGGTTTCTACACACTCATGGCAGGCAGGTGCACACATGGCAGACACACACTAAGACGCAAGGTAGACATACATACACAGACACACAAGGCAGACTAAGACTGTGTCAGGATCATTCCACTGCCCCACACTTTAAAAGTGAGGGCTAGGATGTTAGCATAAACCCAATGGATGCTATACTGTAGCTCTGACCAAAGTCACACATTCATAAGGCTAGAATGCCTTGAGTTGGCCTGATTCAGAGCTGAGATAAAAGTGAGCTAAGTCATTAATTGACCTCAATGAGAGACGTGCTTGAAATTTCAAGATAGTGTGTGATCTGAAGTACGAATACCAGATACTTATCTTGCTTTGCACAATGAATCAATGAACCAAACCCAACTAAGTGTACAGTGCCTTCAGAAAGTATTCACAACCTTTGACTTTCTTCAGATTTTGTTGTGCTACAGCCTGAGTTTAAAATATTGTGGTAAAGCGTGGGGTGTTGGGTTGAGCGGGCAGAGATTGACACAGAGACGGGGTGGTTTTAGTCCGCAAAAACAACTTTACTAAGACAAAAAATAAACAACAAAGAAAATCACTTAGGTTTGGCTCGGTCCTTCTCTACTGTGGCTTGGTGTTGGTCTCTCCCCATTCTCTCTCAAGGGTGTGCCACCGTGCTCCTTTTATTTGGCCTCCGCGGCTGGTTGGCACTTTCCTCTAATTACCTCCACTTAGAGCTGTCCGTGTCGGGGTGCCCAGCTCCCGTATTCCCAGCAGAGGGAGCCAACTTCGCCTCACGTACCTCCCCTCTATTACCATCCCCCGGAGTAGACCTCCGTTCATCGCACCATCTGGGGTAGTTGTGCCTTTAAGTCTGTGGGGAGAAGCTATTGTGGCAAAATTAGTAGTACCCTGCTAAACCTCAGGAATGACTTCACCTGCCTCTTGGTTCGGGGGACCGGCCATCCCCTAATGGCAATGTTTTTTTTCTTGGGGTTTCACATTTCCCCTCCCGATCTGATAGCCCAGGTACTCCACCTCGGCATAGCCCAGCTTGCACTTGAGGGGGTTCGCGGTCAGTCCTGCACCACTTAGCGCATCCACCACGGCCTGCAACCTACAAAGATGCGACTCCCAACTGTCACTGTGCACAATTATGTCGTCCAGATAAGCAGCGGCGTACTCACTGTGCGGCCGCAGGACGCGGTCCATGAGTCGCTGAAAGGTCGCTGGTGCCCTGTGGAGCCCGAAAGGCAGAACCCGGTAGTGGTATAGCCCCCCACTGCCAGTGGCGCCTGCCAGTACCCCTTCGTCAGGTCCAAGGTGCTGACGTATCTCACCATCCCCAAGCGGTCGTTCAGTTCGTCCACACGGGGCCTGGGGTAGGCATCGAACTTACTGACCTTGATCAGGCTCTGGAAGTCATTACAGAAGCAGACAGTTTCGGAACCAGCACTATGGGGCTAGACCACTCACTGTGTGACTCCTCCAGTACCCCCATTTCTAGCATTGTCGCCACTCCCGCTGGACCGCCACCCTCTGGGTTTCCGGTATCTGGTATGGCCGTTTACGCACTTTTTCTCCTGTATTGGTGTGGATATGATGTTCTACGAGATCCGTACGCCCCGGCACCTCCCCCATTGCAACTTCGACCGAGGGCGGGCCCTGCTGTGGCCGGGTCCATGTTACGCACAGCGTGTGTGCCATTTCTTCAGTAAATTCACATAGTAAAGCTGGAGGGGTTTTCTCCGCCCCGGTTGGTGGACCTGGTTCACCTGGTTGGAATTCTCGTGGTTGGGCCCCCCGGTTGTAGACACGCTCCTGGGCATATTGCGCCTGGGCCATGTGCTCTCTCACCACTGGCCAAATCGCCGTCATCCTCTCCCTCATCTTCTCCACATGTTCTACTATGCTGCGAAGGGGGGTCGGCTGCTCTTCCCAGACCTCCTTGGCTAGGTCCAGCAGCCCGAGGGGCCGACGACCATACAGGAGCTCAAAGGGGGAGAACCCAGTGGATGCTTGGGGTATGTCGCGCACTGAAAACATTCGGTGGGGCAGCAGCTAGTCCCAGTTCCTCCCTTCTCTCTCAACGACCTTCTAGGCATCTGTTTTGGGGTTTTGTTGAAGCGTTCCACCAGCCTGTCGTGGGCTGGATGGTACACACTGGTACTCACCTGTTTTATTCGTAACAGATTGCAGACATCTTTCATCACCCGAGACATGAATGCGGTGCCCTGGTCCGTCAGGATTTCCTGTGGAATACCCACCCGGCTAAATAAATGGAAGAGCCCCCTTGCGATACCTTTTGCTGCCGCCGTACGTAGCGGGATTGCCTCAGGATACCGCGTGGCGTAATCCACGATGTCCAGGATGTATTGGTGTCCCGTCATGGTCTTCACCAACAGACCCTCCAGATCCATTTCCACCCACTTGAATGGCTCTCCTATAATGGGAAAGGAAACCAAAGGGTTTCGATAATGCATCCTCGGAGCTGTGATCTGGCACTCCAGGCAACTACAGCAGTAGTCCTCCACGGCGCGCTTGACTCCGGGCCAGTGGAACTTGTTCCCGATCCGCTCCCTGGTTTTCTCCATCCCCAGGTGTGCCCCAAGCAGGTGGGTGAGGGCAAGCTGCAACACAGTCCTAACATACTGGCTGGGTATGAGTAACAAGTCTTGTCTCCCCATTATGCGTTACTACCTGATACAATAAATTATGCTTGATTGCGAAGTGGGGGTAGCGCCAATCACTTATCCCAGATAACAGTAGTCACCTCCTCGTCCCCCGGTTTCTCCTTCCCCTCTCATGTGAGCCACTGCGGGTGGGCCAGGGTCACCATGCTGCCGGAGTCCAGCAGAGTGCTGGTGTCGATGCCATCGATTCGTACAGGAACCATCGGAGTGGCTGTCTCGGTGTGCGCCCAACAGGAGGTGATGTAACTCGCCATCCGGGTTACCCCAGAGCTGGGGGTGCCCCAGCTCACCGCCCCCCTCACCGCGTCTCAATTCCCGCTCGGGCCTCTCAGCAGGTCCTGGGTGTTCTGGTGAATTTCCACCGTGGTCAGCAATTCCTCCAGGCTCTGGGGGTTCTGCATGCTCACCGTCTTCGTCATCTCTTATGGCAGGTTCTGAAGGTATTTATCCAGGACGAGCTTGTTGAGCATCTGGAGGGACGGTACTTTAGTCAGTAGCCAGCCATTGGTCAGGCGCACCAGGTCGCTCATCTGAGCACAGGGGGAAAGGGTGGGATCAAAGGCCCAGCCGTGGACCAGTTGTGCACGGTGTGCAAGATTGAACCCATAACGGCTCAATATCTCCCGTTTGAGTCCCTCATAATTTGCGGCCTGGTCAGTGTTCAAATCAAAGTAGGCCTTCTGGGCCTTCCCAGAGAGGTAGGGTGCCAACAGGCTGGCCCACTTGGGCTGGGGCCATCCTTCCCGCTGTGCCGTCCTCTCGAAGGTGCACAAATATGACTCCACGTCATCTTCCTCCCTTAACGGAACCAGGAACTGATTCGGGCCAGACTCCTGAGCCCTCCCAACCTTCAACTGGGCTACCTCTGCTACCAGTCTGCGGTTTTGTTGGTGCTGCTCCTCCAGCGCTTGCTCCTGGTGAGCCTGTTGCTTCTGCTGGCTGAGGATGAACTGAGCTACCAGCTCCTCCATGGTAATCTCCGTACGCTCGACCCCACGGCACCCAAAGCTACTGAGATACCCGCAT
This sequence comes from Oncorhynchus tshawytscha, assembly GCF_018296145.1. Classification (NCBI taxonomy): domain Eukaryota; kingdom Metazoa; phylum Chordata; class Actinopteri; order Salmoniformes; family Salmonidae; genus Oncorhynchus; species Oncorhynchus tshawytscha. The sequence goes on along the minus strand of NC_056438.1, from coordinate 17,442,675 downwards.
TCTCCACCATATGTTGTAAACTGTGGGGTGTTGGGTTGAGCGGGCAGAGATTGACACAGAGACGGGGAGGTTTTAGTCCGCAAAAACAACTTTACTAAGAGAGAAAATAAGCATAACAAAGAAAATCACTTAGGTCTGGCTCGGTCCTTCTCCCCGTTCTCTGTCGCGGTGTGCCACCGTGCTCCTTTTATTTGCCTCCACGGCTGGTTGTAACTTTCCTCTAATTACCTCCACTTAAAGCTGTCCGTGTCGGGGTGCCCAGCTCCCGTATTCCCAGCAGAGGGAGCCAACGTCGCCTCACGTACCTCCCCTCTATTACCATCCCCTGGGGTAGACCTCCTGGGATACCACAATATATTAAAACAAGATTTTGTGTCACTGGTCTACACACAATACCCAATAATGTCAAAGTTGAATTATACTTTTTGAAATGTTAACAAATTATTTAAATATTAAAGCTGAAATGTATTCAGTCAATAAGTATTCAACCCCTTTGTTATGGCAAGCCTAAATAAGTTCAGGGGTAAAAATGTGCTTAACAAGTTACATAATAAGTTGCATGGACTCATTCTGTGTGCAATAATCGTGTTTAACATGATTTTTGAATGACAAAAAAAAGCAGACATTGAATATCCCTTTGAGCATGGTTAAGTTATTAATTCCACTTTTAAGATGATGTCTCAATACACCCAGTCACTACAAAGATACAGGCGTCCTTCCTAACTCAGTAGCCGGAGAGGAAGGCAACCGTTCAGGGATTTGACCATGAGGCCAATGGTGACTTTAAAACAGTTAGAGTTTAATGGCTGTGATAGGAGAATACAGAGGATGGATCAACAACATTGTAGTCAGTCCACAATATTAACTTAAATGACAGAGTGAAAAGAAGGACGCATGTACAGAATAGAAAATGTTCCAAAACATGAATCCTGTTTGCAATAAGGCACTAAAGTAAACCTGCAAAAAATGTGGCAAAGAAATTCACTTTATGTCCTGAATACAAAGTGTTATCTTTGGGGCAAATCCAACACAACACTGAGTACCACTATTCATATTTTCAAGCATGGCGGTGGCTGCATCAAGTTATGGGTATGCTTGTCATCGGCAAGGACTAGGGAGTTTTTTTGGGATGAAAAGAAATGGAATACAGCTAAGCACAGGCAAAATATCAGAGGGAAACCAGGTTCAGTCTGCTTTTCAACAGACACTGGGAGACAAATTCACCTTTCAGCAGGACATTAACCTGAAACACAAGGCCAAATATACACTAGAGTTGCTTACCAAGACGACATTGAATGTACCTGAGTAGCCTAGTTACAGTTTTGACTTAAATCAGCTTGAAAATCTATGGCAAGACTTGAAAATGGCTGTCTATTAGTGATCAACAACCAACTTGACAGAGCTTGAAGAATACATTTATTTTTTTATGTGAAAATATTGTACAATCTGCAAAGACTTTCCCAGAAAGACTCAGCTATAAATACTGCCAAAGGTGATGCTAGCATGTATTGACTCAGGTGGTTGAATACTTATCTAATCAAGCTATGTTAGTGTTTTATTTTTTATAAATTATAACATTTAAGAAAATGATCTTCCACTTTGTCATTACAGAGTATTTTGTGTTTATTGTTGACAAAAAAAGGACAATTAAATCAATTTTAATCCCACCTTGTAACACAACAAAATGTGGAAAAAGTCTAGGGGTGTGAATACTTGCTGAAGGCACTGTATCTATAATCTCTGTGTGTGACTGTTTTAGGAATTTTATGTTTGTCCGTATTTAATTTGCTCCCTTGATCAAAGATGTCTTTAAGTCTCTGTACATCCATTGTAGGAGGAATGGTTGAGTGGAATGGCGCTCACCACTGTGTACAGACATCTTCTCCCATTCCATTTGGCTTCGATCAGCTGTCAAAACCTATATAGTAGGTAACAATCTCCACCTTTTTACATGAGGAAAACTATCCAATTCTGAGATATGGTGCTTTGATCGCCATTCAGGAAACTGCTCAAGCTTTTTGCTCATTCGTCTCCTCACACGGTCAAAACAGGGCCTCAAGAAGGAGGAATTTGTAAATGATAGTGTGTCTGGGGAGTGATGGCGTTTGCAACGAGAGAGGGAGACAGAGACAGAGACAGAGGTAGAGGTAGTTGTTTGGGATAACCACAGGAAAACGACCATTACGCTGTGGTCACTGAGAGAACAGCTGATTAGAAGACTCGGCCAGATAGCAAATTACACTGTAGAGAAGAGAGGAGAAGAAGAGAATAGATGAGAGGAGAAGAGAGGAGAAAAAACAACAAGGCCTCTCGTCGGTCCGTCGTGGCTTAGGACGGAGCTACTGTAGAACTGGCATACTCCGAGGAAACGTAAACTTTGGTGGTGGTTCTCTCTGTGTGCGTATGTGTGTTTTTCTGTGAGTGTGGCCACATGCGCGGCTGGCCAGCTGTATGTATGTTGGCACTTTTGCGTGTGTGAACGTCCGCCCTCCCAGGTAGAGCATGGTAGACAGTAGCTATTACATGGGCGTAGCAGCAGTTTGTATAAAGGTTTGGACCACCATGCCCTCTGACTACCCCCATAGTAAAGGATTACTGATGATACTATACTCTCTCTCTCTATCAATTCAATTACATTCAAAGGGCATTATTGGCATGGGAAACATATGTTTACATTGCCACAGCAAGTGAAATAGACAATAAACAAAAGGGAAATAAACAAGGGAAATATACAATCAGAAATGAATAGTAAGCATTACTCACAAAGGTTTCAAAAGAATAGAGACATTTCAAATGTTATTGTTATGTACAGTGTTATTAGCTATGTACAGTGTTGTAACAATGTGCAAATACAGTGCCTTCGGAAAGTATTCAGACACCATTATTTTTGCCACAATTTGTTACATTATTCTAAAATTGAATAACAAAAAAAAATCCTCATCAATCTACACACGATACCCCATAATGGCAAAGTGAAAACAGGTTTTTAGAATTTTTTGCAAATGTATTCAAACTAAAAAACAGATTCCTTATTTACATAAGTATTCAGACCCCTTGCTATAAGACTCAAATTTGAGCTCAGGAGCATCCTGTTTCCATTGATCATCCAGATCTGGGGAAGGGTGCTCAAAAAAAAGCTGCAACGTTGAAGGTCCTCAAGAACACAGTGGCCTCCATAATTCTTAATTGGAAGAAGTTTGGAACCACCAAGTCTCTTCCTGGAGCTGGCCGCCCGGCCAAACTGAGCGGGAGAAGAGCCTTGGTCAGGGAGGTGACCAAGAATCCGATGGTCACTCTAACAGAGCTCTAGAGTTCCTCTGTGGAGATGGGATAACCTTCCAGAAGGACAACCATCTCTACAGCACTCCACCAGGCCTTTATGTTAGTGGCCAGATGGAAGCCACTCCTCTGTAAAAGGCACATGACAGCCTGCTTGGAGTTTGCCAAAAGGCACCTAAAGACTCTCAGACCATGAGAAACAAGATTCTCTGGTCTTGTGAAACTCAAGATGAAACTCTTTGTCCTGAATGCCAAGCGTTACATCTTTTAGGAAACCTGGCACCATCCCTACGGTGAAGCATGATGTTGGCAGCATCATGCTGTGGGGGTGTTTTTCAGGGGCAGGGACTGGGGGACTAGTCAGGATCGAGGCAAAGATGAATGGAGCAAAGTACAGAGAGATCCTTGATGAAAACCTGCTCCAGAGTGCTCGGGACCTCAGACTGAGGCAAAGGTTCACCTTTCTACAGAACAATAACGCTAAGCACACAGCCAAGATGATGCAGGAGTGGCTTCGGGACAAGTCTCTGAATGTCCTTCAGTGGCCCAGCCAGAGCCCGGACTTGAACCCGATCGAACATCTCTGGAGAGACCTGGAAATAGCTGTGCAGCAATGTTTCCCAGCCAACCTGACAAAGCTTGAGAGGCTCTGCAGAGAAGAATGGGAGAAACTCCCCAAATACAGATGTGACAAGCTTGTAGCATCATATCCAAGGAGACTCAATGCTGTAATCACTGCCAAAGGTGCTTCAACAAAGTACTGAGTAAAGGGTCTGAATACTTATGTGAATTAGATTTTTCCGTATTATTTTAAATATATTAGCAAAAAAATGTAAAACCTGTTTTTGCTTTGTCATTATGGGGTATTGTGTGTACAGTCGTGGCCAAAAGTTTTGAGAATGACACAAATATACATTTTCACAAAGTTTGCTGCTTCAGTGTCTTTATATATTTTTGTCAGATGTTACTATGGAATACTGAAGTATAATTACAAGCATTTCATAAGTGTCAGGCTTTTATTGACAATTACATGAAGTTGATGCAAAGAGTCAATATTTGCAGTGTTGACCCTTCTTTTTCAAGACCTCTGCAATCCGCCCTGGCATTTAACTTCTGGGCCACATCCTGACTGATGGCAGCCCATTTTTGCATAATCAATGCTTGGAGCTTGTCAGAATTTGTGGGTTTTTGTTTGTCCACCCGCCTCTTGAGGATTGACCACAAGTTCTCAATGGGATTAAGGTCTGGGGAGTTTCCTGGCCATGGACCCAAAATATTGATGTTTTGTTCCCCGAGCTACTTAGTTATCACTGTTGCCTTATGGCAAGGTGCTCCATCATGCTGGAAAAGGCATTGTTCGTCACCAAACTATTCCTGGATGGTTGGGAGAAGTTGCTCTCGGGATGTGTTGGTACCATTCTTTATTCATATACTGTGTTCTTAGGCAAAATTGTGAGTGAGCCCATTCCCTTGGCTGAGAAGCAACCCCACACATGAATAGTCTCAGGATGCTTTACTGTTGGCATGACACAGGACTGATGATAGCGCTCACCTTGTCTTCTCCGGACAAGATTTTTTCCCAGGACTTTACCCCAGTCCTCAGCAGTCCAATCCCTGTACCTTTTGCAGAATATCAGTCTGTCCCTGATGTTTTTCCTGGAGAGAAGTGGCTTCTTTGCTGCCCTTCTTGACACCAGGCCATCTTCCAAAAGTCTTCGCCTCACTGTGCGTGCAGATGCACTCACACCTGCCCGCTCTCATTTTTGAGAAGGCTCTGTACTGGTGGTGCCCCGATCCCGCAGCTGAATCAACTTTAGGAGACGTCCTGGTGCTTGCTGGACTTTCTTGGGCGCCCTGAAGCCTTCTTCACAACAATTGAACCGTTGTCATGGAAGTTCTTGATGATCCAATAAATGGTTAATTTAGGTACAATCTTACTGGCAGCGATATCCTTGCCTTTGAAGCCCTTTTTGTGCAAAGCAATGATGACGGCATGTGTTTCCTTGCAGGTAACCATGGTTGACAGAGGAAGAACAATGATTCCAAGCACCACCCTGCTTTTGAAGCCTCCAGTCTCATATTCAAACTCAATCAGCATGACCGAGTGATCTCCAGCCTTGTCCTCATCAACACTCACACCTGTGTTAACGAGAGAATCACTGACATGATGTCAGCTGGTCCTTTTGTGGCAGGGCTGAAATGCAGTGGAAATGTTTTGGGGATTCAGTTCATTTGCATGGCAAAGAGGGACTTTGCAATTAATTGCAATTCATCTGATCACGCTTTATAACATTCTGGAGTATATGCAAATTGCCATCATACAAACTGAGGCAGCTGACTTTGAAAATTAATATTTGTGTCATTTTCAAAACTTTTGGCCACGACTGTAGATTGATGAGGGGGAAAAAACTATTTAATACATTTTTCGAATAAGGCTATATCATAACAAAATGTGGAAAAAGTCAAGGTGACTGAATCTGTAGTTTAAGTATGAAAGAGAATAAATAAACAGATTAAATGTAGTTTTATTTAAAATGGTGTTTGTGCTCCACTGGTTTCTTGTGGCACAGGTCATACATCTTGCTGCTGAGGTGGCACACTGTGGTATTTAACCTAATAGAAATGGGAGTTGATCAAATTGTGATTCTTTGTGAGTGTGTTTAATCTGAGGGAAATATGTGTGTCTATTATAGTCATACATTTTGCAGGTGGTTGGAAACGGTTTCCACCTTGTTTTGTGGGCAGTGGCCATATAGCCTGTCTTCTCTTGAGAGCCGGATCTGCCTATGGCAGCCTCTTTCAATAGCAAGGCCATGCTCACTGAGTCTGTACATAGTCAAAGCTTTTCAACGTTTGGGTCAGTCACAGTGATCAGGTATTCTGCTACTGTGTACTCTCTGTTTAGGGCCAAATAGCATTTTTTTGTTAATTCTTTCCAATGTGTCAAGTTTTTTGTTTCTTTTTGTTTTCCTTTTTGTTTTCTCATGATTTGGTTGGTTCTAATTGTGTTGCTGTCCTGGGGCTTTGTGGGGTCTGTTAGTGTTAATGAATAGAGCTCCAGTACCAGCAGGCTAAAGGGTCTCTTCTCTAGGTCCATCTCTCTGTAAGTGATGGCTTTGTTATTGAAGGTTGGAGAATCGCTTCCTTTTAGATGCTTGTAGAATTGAATTGCTTTTTCTCTGGATTTTGATCATTAGTGGGAATCATCCTAATTTTCCTCTGCATGCATTATTATTTACGTTGTACACAAGGATGTTTTTTCAGATTTCTGCATGCTGTCTCAATTTGGTGTTTGTCTCATTTTGTGAATTCCTAGTTGGTAAGTGGACCCCGGACGTCAGCAATGGGTTCTATAACTGATTCAAGTATTTTTTGATAGATCTTAATTGGGATGTAAAATGTTATTTTTCTTTTGATGGCGTAGAAGGCCCTCTCAGATCGTTCACAGCTTTGTGGAAGTTAACTGTCGTGCTGATGTTTAGACCGAGGTAGGTATAGGTTTTTGAGTGCTCTTGGGAAACAGAGTCTAGGTGAAATTTGTATTTGTGGTCCTGGCAACTGGAGCTTTTTTGGAACACTATTATTTTTGGCTTACTGAGATTTACTGTCAGGGCCCAATTCTGACAGAATTTGTGCAGAAGATCTAGGTGCTGCTGTAGGCCCTCCTTGGTTGGGGACAGAAGCACCAGATCATCAGCAAACGGTAGACATTTGACTTCATGGTGCACAAGACACATCTGATTCGTACCTGATTCTGTTATGGAGGCCATAGGGATGGTACAGTCCATCACTCTAAAATGTGATACTGAAATTGTATATGGTTATATTATGTAAAAACAATGGTGCAACACTAATAAATAAAATATTATTTTATAACATGCGCTTTCTGCAGGGTTGCATACGGTCGCTGTCTGCGGTTCTGGAACAATCTTCAGTGCGTCGTAGAATTGGTGCCTTTTCCTATGTTGCTATCCTTTTTGGGCTCGGCGTCCCGCTGGTGGGACAACTTCCGTTGAAACTGGAGGGCGCGCAATTCAAATAAATAATCATAAACATTATGGATATTAAACATTTAGGTACATGCTAGTGTCTTATATCGGTTGAAAGCTTAAATTCTTGTTAATCTAACTGCACTGTCCGATTTACAGTAGCCATTACAGTGAAAGCATGCCATGCGATTTGTTTCGAGAACGGCACCCCATATTAAAATATTTTTCCACCAACACGGGTTTCATAAATTCACAAATGGCAATTAAATATTCACTTACTTTTTGAAAATCTTCCTCTGGTTTGTCATCCAAATGGTCCCAGCTATAACATGCAGTGTTGTTTTGTTAGATAAAATCATTCCTTATATGCCAAAAAGTCTGTTTAGTTGGCGCCATCGATTTGAGTAATCCACTCGTTCAACATGGAGAGAAAGGAATCCGAAAATCTACCACTTTGTTTCAACAAGTCAAACTACGTTTCTATTAACTCCTCAGATATCCTAAAATGTAATCAAACTATAATATTTCTTACGGAAAGAAGTATGTTCAATAGGAAACCGATTTTAGCAGGTGTGTCTTCATCGCTCGCCCAAACACAAATTTCCAAGACTGTGTCCCTGTTCTAAAACTCATATTTCTTATTAGTTTAGGAAGTTACAGGCCTGAAACGTTGAACATAGACTGCCGACAGCATGTGGAAGCCATAAGAATTGGATCCTGGGAGCTAGAATTCAGTATGCCCCTATACTTTCCATTGTAAGAGCATGGACTCTCAAAAGAAAAATTCTGGTTGGTTTTTCTTTCTACCATATCTATTGTGTTATAGTCTCCTACATTATTTTAACATTTCTACAAACTTCAAAGTGTTTTCTTTCCAATGGTACCAATTATATGCATATCCTGGCTTTAGGGCCTGAGCAACATGCAGTTTACTTTGGGCACATCAGTCAGGCGGAAATTGAGAAAAAAAAAAGGGCCTAGCCCTTGTTCTTAACTGACTTCCCTAGTTACCTAAAGGTTCAATAAAAAAAATAGCCATCCCTGTGTTTTGAGAGAAATGTCTGAGTTTGACAGGTGTTCACGGTTTGAGCAAGAAAACAATAACTGATTCGATAAATTGAATGAAGTTGCGCATAGTGCTATCGGAAAGTATTCAGACCCCTTGACTTTGACATTTTTGCAAATGTATAAAAAATAAAAAACAGATACCTTATTTAAATACAGTACCAGTCAAAAGTTTGGACACAGCTACTTATTCAAGGGTTTTTATTTATTTTTACTATTTTCTACTTTGTAGAATAATAGTGAAGACATCAAAACTATGAAATAACACATGGAATCATCTAGTAACAAAAAAAGTTTTTTTTACATTTTTTTTAATTTGAGATTCTTCAAAGTAGCCACCCTTTGCCTTGATGACAGCTTTGCACACTCTTGGCATTCTCTCAACTAGCCTCACAAGGTAGTCACCTGGAATGCATTTTATTTAACAGGTGTGTATTGTTAAGTTAATTTTTGGAATTTATTTACATCTTAATGCGTTTGAGCCAATCAGTTGTGTTGTGACAAGGTAGGGGTGGTATACAGAAGATAGCCCTATTTGGTAAAAGACTACGTCCATATTATGGCAAGAACCACTCAAATAAGCAAAGAGAAACAACAGTCCATCATTACTTGAAGACATGGTCATTCAGTCCGGAAAATTTCAAGAACTTTGAAAGATTCTTCAAGTGCAGTCGCAAAAACCATCAAGCTCTATGATGAAACTGGCTCTCATGAGGGCCGCCTCAGGAAAGGAAGACCCAGAGTTGCCTGTACCAGCTGAGACACAGGGGTGACCTACTATGCTAAACTATACTATGCATGCTAAGAGTCGAGGAAAGACTGACCACATCGCTTCTTGTTTTTGTAAGAAACAATCATGTTAGAAATTCCAAATTGTTTGCATAGTCAACTTACACACAGCAAGGACACACACACACTTACCCCACCAGACATGCCACCAGGGGTCGTTTCACAGTCCCCAGGTCTAAAGCAAATTCAAGGAAACGTACAGTATTATACCGAGCCATGATTGCATAGAACTCCCATCTCACATAGTGCAAGCGAACAGCAAACCTGGTTTCAAAAAACAAATAAAGGAACACCTCTTTCCCCCCAATGTGGCCTACTTTTTGTGTGTACGTACTGACATGTACGTGTAACTGCTAGATGCACACACACTACATGTTCATGTTTTTAAATGTATGTAAATTGTAAAGTATTTTGTCTGTAATGTATTTTCCCGTTATGTCGGACCCCAGTAAGACCAGCTGTTGCCATTGGCGTCGGCTAAGGGGGATCCTAACAAAATGAAAAACTACGCAAATCAACAACGTTGGATTGGTGTAAGCATGGACTTTCTACCAGTTTTCTGACACCAGTCCATTCATTTGTAATCCATTAGGGCAGTGAACAGTTCTTGGAGAGATAATCAGACCATTGTCAGTGTTGAAGACGCATCCACACACATCTGGTCTCTGGTCCTGATTTGTCTTGATTAAAGTCAACCAGAAATCCTTAGCAGACCTCAAGTGGTGACAGGTTACTTCCCAGAGCCAGCCCGGTGCGTATGTGCATCTAGTGTGTGTGTGTGTCTACACAATTCTTTTCGGCATTTGTACAGTGTGTTTGAGTTTGAGGCTGCGTGTATGTAGGCCATAGTTTTTAGGGTCTGTGTTGAAATGTGAGAATGACAGACATTAATATTCATCTATAAATTTGTCAAGCATGAATCTCCACCATACTGTTTCTGTATGTTTTTCCATTTGTGTGCCTGTCTGCCTGGGTTGGTTTGTAAAGTGTGTGTGTGTGTGTGTGTGTGTTGTAGTGTGGAATGAGCTCTGAGAATTACAGAGAGTTGTGCAGCTCTATGTTCTTCTGTCACTGTTCTGGGGCCTGCCTTGTGGTGGGATCTGTTTCTGATTCACACACACACCCATGTCGCTTCACTTTCAGTGGTCAGGAGGAATATAATCTCTCTCTCTCTGACAATCAACATTATTCTGTTTACGCTCCTTCCTCTTTTCCTAAGTAAATCACATCACTGATGGCTCTGTATACGGGATTTAACTGAACCCTTTCCTGTAGTACCAGGCCAAACCATGAAATGGGGAGCACATGAGTTAAGCTGCAGCCCTAATGGACAGGATAAAATGCTGTTTATGACCATATTATGATCACAGTGTAGTTCCCATGCTGATTCTTGCCAACAGTGATTCTTCAGACTCGTACAAACTCACTGCTGGCTTATGTTCTGTAGCCAAACCCACAACGGGTCTTTTTTAACGTGTTCAGAAAGGAAAAACTATGTAGAATGTGGTGGAAATATGATGATGATCTCTTTGGATAGCTAACTTGCTTTGTCTCTCCCTTCTCTCTCTTTCTGCCTCTTTCTTTCTTTTCCTATTTCCCCCCACTCTCCTCTCTCTTTCTTTCTTTCTTCCTTCTTCTTCTCCCCCTCCCGCCCAGGTGAAACTGACCCTGGTGACAGCCAGTGCAGGAGGACCAGGGGAGGGGGGTGTGGACGTGTCCTCTGCCCCTAGGCTCAGGCCCTCTCCCCCGGTCAGCCAGCTGGTGCGTCTGCTGTGGGGCGAGGACACGGTGGAGCTCCAGATGTCTATAGGACACATCCCTCACATAGTCATGTACCTGTCACTCAAACTGGACTCAGACTCCCCCCTGGAAGAGGTCAGTTCAGTAGGTCTCAGAAATGCACCCTATTCCCTAGAAGAAGAAGCAAAACCCGAAATGAAATTTAAAACGTATTGTGCATCTAACTGTAGTTCAATGTTAGCTAAGTGATTTCTTCAGACCCAGTGAAAAGCACCTCATGGATGCAGTTCATTTTATACACTCAATAAATGAGTACTTGACTGCATTGAGTCATTAAATGTAAAAAAAAGTATATATATAAAAAAATACCCATGTAGGAAATTCCTTAGCGCAGCACTTAACACAGTGTGCCAACAAGCTTTTTTTCTGACACAAAGCAGAAGCTTTAGAGAACAGAACTACCACTCTGGTAGGCTTTCAGATCCAGGGCCTTTGCCTCTTTATGACAACAGCCAAAATCTACAGGCACAAACACACACATACACAGTGGAAAAATAGAAACAGGGGAAAGCTGTGAAGAATAAAGTTAGTTCCTTTTGATAATATCTCCCCTGACGATACAAAACCATTACATTAGTAATGGGATAAATAAATGTCAATAATTGCACAAGGATTGAAGTGATTAACGTTAGTTTCACTGACTTCAATACAATATATTAATTGGATTATATGATGCTTTTCCAAGTACTCAATGTGTTTTACATTGTAGGGGGGGACTCACACCTCATAGATACAGTGGGGCAAAAAAGTATTTAGTCAGCCACCAATTGTGCAAGTTCTCCCACTTAAAAAGATGAGGCCTGTAATTTTCATCATAGGTACACTTCCACTATGACAGACAAAATGAGGGAAAAAATCCAGAAAATCACATTGTAGGATTTTTAATGAATTTATTTGCAAATTATGGTGGAAAATTGATGTCTCAAGTTTTGAGGGAGCGTGCAATTGGCATGCTGACTGGAGGAATGTCCACCAGAGCTGTTGCCAAATAATTGAATGTTAAGCCGACTCCAAACTTGTTTTAGAGAATTTGGCTGTACGTACAACTGGCCTTACATCCACAGACAACGTGTATGTTGTTGTGTGGACGAGCGGTTTGGGAATACAGATGCATATCTGTATTCCCAGTCATATAATTTATTTGTTTCAATTGACTGATTTCCTCATGCAGTGGCTTGTGAATGTTTTCACCCCCCTTGGCATTTTTCCTATTTTGTTTCCTTTAAACCTGGAATTAAAATAGATTTTTTTTGGGGGGGGGGTTCGTATCATTTGATTTACACAACATGCCTACCAGTTTTAAGATGCAAAATATTTTAAAATAATAAAACAAGAAAAAAAAACTGAATTTGAGCATGCATAACTATTCACCCCCCAATGTCAATACTTTGTAGAGACACCTTTATCAGCAATTACAGCTGCAAGTCTCTTGGGGTATGTCTCTTTATGCTTGGCACATCTAGCCACTGGGATTTTTGCCCATTCTTCAAGGCAAAACTGCTCCAGCTCCTTCAAGATGGCTGGCTTCCGCTGCTGTACAGCAATCTTTAAGTCATACCACAGATTCTCAATTGGATTGAGGTTTGGGCTTTGACTAGGCCATTCCAAGACATTTTAATGTTTCCCCTTAAGCCACTCGTGTTGCTTTAGTAGTATGCTTAGGGTCATTGTCCTGTTGGAAGGTGAACCGCCGCCCCAGTCTCAAATCTCAGGAAGACTGAAACAGGTTGAAACAAGAAATTACCTGTATTTAGCGCCATCCATCATCACTTCGATTCCAGTTTCCCAGTCCCTGCCGATGGAAAAAACATCCCACAGCATGATGCTGCCACCACCATGCTTCACTGTGGGGATGGTGTTCTCGGGGTGATGAGGGGTGTTGGGTTTGCGCCAGACATAGCGTTTTCCTTTATGGCCAAAACACTCATTTTTAGTCTCATCTGACCAGAGTATGTTCTTCCATCAGTTTGGGGATTCTCCCACATGCCTTTTGGCAAACACCAAACGTGTATGCTTGTTTTTTTCTTGAAGCAATGGGATTTTTCTGGCCACTCTTCCGTAAAGCCCAGCTCTGTGGAGTGTACGGCTTAAAAAGTGGTCCTTTGGACAGATATTCCAATCTCCGCTGTGGAGCTTTGCAGCTCCTTCAGGGTTATCTCTGGTCTCTTGGTTGCGCCTCTGATTAATGCCCTCCTTGCCTGGTCTGTGAGTTTTGGTGGGCGTCCCTCTCTTGGCAGGTTTGTTGTGGTGCCATAATTCTTTCCATTTTTTAATAATGGATTTAATGGTGCTCTGTGGGATGTTCAAAGTTTCTGATATTTTTTATACCCCAACCCTGATCTGTACTTCTCCACAACTTTGTCCCTGACCTGTTTGGAGAGCTCCTTGGTCTTCATGGTGCCGCTTGCTTGGTGGTGCCCCTTGCTTAGTGGTGTTGCAGACAGTGGGGCCTTTCAGAACAGGTGTATATATACTGAGATCATGTGACAGATCACGTGACACTTACATTGCACACAGGTGTACTTTATTTAACTAATTATGTGACTTCTGATGGTAATTGATTGCACTAGATCTTATGTTATGGACTTCATAGCAAACGGGTGAATACATATGCAACCACTACTTTTCTGTTTTTTATTTTTTATAATTTTTTGAAACGTTTTTTATTTCACTTCACCGATTTTTACTATTTTGTGTTTGTCCAGTACATGAAATCGAAATTAAAAATCAATTTAAATTACAGGTTGTAATCCAACAAAATAGGAAAAACGCCAAAGGGGATGAATACTTTTGCAAGGCACTGTATGAATTGTAACTCAATAATTTAATTAATATTTTTTTTCAGTACAGTAGCCACACTTAATTTCAGACGCTCTCTCTCTTCTCTCCTCTCTTTCTCTATCTCTCTCAAAATTCAAGTTCAAATTCAGATTGGTTCAGTTAATTTCAGTAGTAGTAATAATAGTACATTTGATGTCAGAAGTTTACATACACCTTAGCCAAATACATTTAAACTCAGTTTTTCACAATTCCTGACATTTAATCCTAGTAAAAAGTCCCTGTCTTAGGTCAGTTAGGATCACCACTTTATTTTAAGATTGTGAAATGTCAGAATAATAGTAGAGAGAATAATTTATTTCAGCTTTTATTTCTTTCATCACATTCCCAGTGGGTCAGAAGTTTACATACACTCAATTAGTATTTGGTAGCATTGCCTTTAAATTGGGATAACTTGGGTAAAATGTTTCAGGTAGCCTTCCACAAGATTCACACAGTAAGTTGGGTGAATTTTGGCCATTCATCCTGACAGAGCTGGTGTAACTGAGTCAAGTTTGTAGGCCTTCTGGCTCACACACGCTTTATCAGTTCACTTTTTCTATAGGATTGAGGTCAGGGCTTTGTGATGGCCACTCCAATACCTTGACTTTGTTGTCCTTAAGCCATTTTGCCACAACTTTGGAAGTATGCTTGGGGTCATTGTCCATTTGGAAGACCCATTTGCGACCAAGCATTAACTTCCTGACTGATGTCTTGAGATGTTGCTTAAATATATCCATTTTCCTTTCTCTCATGATGCCATCTATTTTGTGAAGTGCACCAGTCCCTCCTGCAGCAAAGCACCCCCACAACATGATGCTGCCACCCCAGTGCTTCACGGTTGGAATGTTCTTCAGCTGTACTTCGGCTTGCAAGCCTCCATTTTCCTCCAAACATAACGATGGTCATTATGGCCAAACAGTTCTATTTTTGTTTCATCAGACCAGAGGACATTTCTCCAAAAGGTACGCTCTTTGTCCCCATGTGCAGTTGCAAACCATAGTCTGGCTTTTTTATGGCAGTTTTGGAGCAGTGGCTTCTTCCTTGCTGAGCGGCCTTTCAGATTATGTCGATATAGGACTCATTTTACTGTGGATATAGATACTTTTGTACCTGTTTCCTCCAGAATCTTCACAAGGTCCTTTACTGTTGTTCTGGGATTGATTTGCACTTTTTGCAACAAAGTACGTTCATCTCTAGGAGACAGAACGTGTCTCCTTCCTGAGCGGTATGACAGCTGCGTGGTCCCATGGTGTTTATACTTGCGTACTATTGTTTGTACAGATGAAGGTGGTACCTTCAGGTGTTTGGAAATTGCTCCCAAGGATGAACCAGATTGTGGAGGTCTACAATTTTTTTTCTGATGTCTTGGCGGATTTATTTTGATTTTCCCATAATGTCAAGCAAAGAGGCACTGAGTTTGCTTTGAGGCTTTGAGGACAATACAGTGCCACTGACACGGCCTGCAACGGAATCATGCGGTCTCTCCTTCACTGCAGCCGAAGTGAGTAAGACATTTAAACGTGTTAACCCTCGCAAGGCTGCAGGCCCAGACGGCATCCCCAGCCGCGCCCTCAGAGCATGCGCAGACCAGCTGGCCGGTGTGTTTACAGACATATTCAACCAATCCCTATACCAGTCTGCTGTTCCCACATGCTTCAAGAGGGCCACCATTGTTCCTGTTCCCAAGAAAGCTAAGGTAACTGAGCTAAACGACTACCGCCCGTAGCACTCACATCCGTCATCATGAAGTGCTTTGAGAGACTAGTCAAGGACCATATCACCTCCACCCTACCTGACACCCTTGACCCACTCCAATTTGCTTACCGCCCAAATAGGTCCACAGACGATGCAATCTCAACCACACTGCACACTGCCCTAACCCATCTGGACAAGAGGAATACCTATGTGAGAATGCTGTTCATCGACTACAGCTCGGCATTCAACACCATAGTACCCTCCAAGCTCGTCATCAAGCTCGAGACCCTGGGTCTCGACCCCGCCCTGTGCAACTGGGTACTGGACTTCCTGACGGGCCGCCCCCAGGTGGTGAGGGTAGGCAACAACATCTCCTCCCCGCTGATCCTCAACACTGGGGCCCCACAAGGGTGCGTTCTGAGCCCCCTCCTGTACTCCCTGTTCACCCACGACTGCGTGGCCATGCACGCCTCCAACTCAATCATCAAGTTTGCGGACGACACAACAGTGGTAGGCTTGATTACCAACAACGACGAGACGGCCTACAGGGAGGAGGTGAGGGCCCTCGGAGTGTGGTGTCAGGAAAATAACCTCACACTCAACGTCAACAAAACTAAGGAGATGATTGTGGACTTCAGGAAACAGCAGAGGGAACACCCCCATCCACATCGATGGAACAGTAGTGGAGAGGGTAGCAAGTTTTAAGTTCCTCGGCATACACATCACGACAAACTGAATTGGTCCACTCACACAGACAGCATCGTGAGGAAGGCGCAGCAGCGCCTCTTCAACCTCAGGAGGCTGAAGAAATTCGGCTTGTCACCAAAAGCACTCACAAACTTCTACAGATGCACAATCGAGAGCATCCTGGCGGGCTGTATCACCGCCTGGTATGGCAACTGCACCGCCCTCAACCGTAAGGCTCTCAGAGGGTAGTGAGGTCTGCACAACGCATCACCGGGGGCAAACTACCTGCCCTCCAGGACACCTACACCACCCGATGCTACAGGAAGGCCATAAAGATCATCAAGGACATCAACCACCGAGCCACTGCCTGTTCACCCCGCTGTCATCCAGAAGGCGAGGTCAGTACAGGTGCATCAAAGCTGGGACCGAGAGACTGAAAAACAGCTTCTATCTCAAGGCCATCAGACTGTTAAACAGCCACCACTAACATTGAGTGGCTACTGCCAACACACTGTCAATGACACTGACTCTACTCCAGCCACTTTAATCATGGGAATTGATGGGAAATGATGTAAATATATCACTAGCCACTTTAAACAAAGCTACCTTATATAATGTTACTTACCCTACATTGTTCATCTCATATGCATACGTTGATACTGTACTCTATATCATCGACTGCATCCTTATGTAATACATGTATCACTAGCCACTTTAACTATGCCACTTGGTTTACATACTTATCTCATATGTATATACTGTACTCGATATCATCTACTGTATCTTGCCTATGCTGCTCTGTACCATCACTCATTCATATATCCTTATGTACATATTCTTTATCCCCTTACACTGTGTATAAGACAGTAGTTTTTTTTGGAATTGTTAGTTAGATTACTTGCTCGTTATTACTGCATTGTCGGAACTAGAAGCACAAGCATTTCGCTACACTCGCATTAACATCTGCTAACCATGTGTATGTGACAAATAAAATTTGATTTGATTTGAAGGTAGGCTTTGAAATACATCCACATGAACACCTCCAATTGACTCAAATGATGTCAATTAGCCTATCAGAAGCTTCTAAAGCCATGACATCATTTTCTGGAATTTTCCAAGCTGTTTGAAAGCACAGTCAACTTAGTGTATGTGAACTTTTGACCCACTGGAATTGTGATACAGTGAGTTAAAAGTGAAATAATCTGTCTGTAAACAATTGTTGGAAAAATGACTTGTGTCATGCACATAGTAGATGTCCTAACCGACTTGCCAAAACTATAGTTTTAACAAGAAATGTGTGGCATGGTTGAAAAACGAGTTTTAATGACTCCAACTTAAGTGTATGTAAACTTCCGATTTCAACAGTACATACTGTGTAATCATGTATACAGGTACAACACTACTGGTGTTGTATGGTGGAATCTTCGTTGATTACATTTAATTAAATAAAAACAGAATGGCTAGTAAATCAACAACACGTACATGGATGATTGTTACACTATGTATTACTGCCAGTTCTATAGAATGTAAACTCTTCATGGGATTCATTCTCTCTCTCTACACCAGTACTCTCTCTCTCTCTCTCTCTCTACACCAGTTCTCTCTCTCTCTCTCTACACCAGTACTCTCTCTCTCTCTCTCTCTCTCTCTACACCAGTACTCTCTCTCTCTCTCTCTCTCTCTCTCTCTCTACACAGTTCTCTCTCTCTCTCTCTCTCTCTACACCAGTACTCTCTCTCTCTCTCTACACCAGTACTCTCTCTCTCTCTCTCTCTCTCTACACCAGTACTCT